>NW_027643200.1:0-4995 GCF_032717465.1 Coenobita brevimanus | reverse complement strand
GCGAGTTCGCGCCCCGCCCGGTGGCTGCTGTGCTGGGAGGGGTAGCGCTCTCCTGTAACCCTAGCAGGGTTATATAATCTGATGAGGTCTAGCTCGGGGATTAATCCCTCTCCTTTTTGTTACCTCCGCCAAGGAGGTTATGTTTTACCCCGCGTTGGTTTGTTGGTTTGTCTGTCTGTCTGTCTGTTAGCAGGATTACTCAAAAAGTTATGAACGGATTTTGATTAAATTTTGTGGAAGGGTGGGCCATGAGCCAAGGCAGAAATGACAAAATTTGGGGGCGGATCCGGATCCGGAATATCCCGCATAATATCCCCCAAAATTCTCAATTAATTTCTATGAAATTTTGTGGAAAGGTGGGCCATGGACCTAGAAAGAATTGATTTAATTTAGGGTCCTTAAAGACAATGGCACTGGCGGAGGTATGCGCTCTCTTAAGCGCATTCTGGTTTCTTGTTTTCTTACGTTTGTATCCTCGTCTTTCCTTTTTTTTCTTATTTCTCATTTTTTAAAATTAATTTCATCTTCTGTCATCCACTTAGCCTCTTTCTCTTCTTTCTTTCTTGTCTCCTATGCTTTCCCTTCTTTTTTATTATTTTTCGTTGTCATTGCTTTTTCATTTTATTTCCTTATTTCTTATTTTCATTATCTTCCCTCTTCCTTTTCTCCTCATCTTTCATAGTTTCTTTTTCCATTATACTGAAACATCACTTGCTACAAGAGAGGTAGGAAGTGAGACGAAGTAAGGTTATCATCACTACTTACCTACCATACATCACCATCATCAGTACTACCACTATCACCACCACCACCACCTCCATCACCACCACCACAGCGACAAACACCACCATCTCCACCCCCACTGTCATCAACATCACCGTTTATATACATACATACGTACTGTACACACACACACACACACACACACACACACACACACATATATATATATATATATATATATATATATATATATATATATATATATATATATATATATATATAGTGTGTGTGTATGTAACTGTTATCATTGCTCACGTACACCACCACCACGATCACTATTAACGGCCACACCATCAGCTACATTAAATCAGCCGCCACTACAATACAGCATCACAATGTACACTACAACAGAGGCACCAGACTACATTAAATCAGCCGCCACTACATTACAGCATCACAATGTACACTACAACAGAGGCACCAGACTACATCTAGACAGCCTAAGCCACTAAGAGAGATACATTGAGTTGCACGTCCTGACTTCGGTCGAGACAGATCCGGTCCTGCAGTGGATCTCAACGGCTGATGATGATGATATATATATATATATATATATATATATATATATATATATATATATATATATATATATATGTATATATATATATATATATATATATATATATATATATATATATATATATATATATATATATATATATATATATGTGTGTGTGTGTGTGTGTGTGTGTGTGTGTGTGTTTATATGTGTGTGTTTGTAATTGTTATCATTGCTCACGTACACCACCACCACCACCACCACGATCACTATTAACTGCCACACCATCAGCTACATTAAATCAGCCACCACTACATTACAGCATCACAATGTACACTACAACAGAGGCACCAGACAAGATGGACGTCCACCCATGAGCGACGCGTCTCCATTTTTTTTTTTTTTTCCTCCAACCTTTCTCTTTTTTCTGCATTTCTCATTTTTCCTTCTGTTTCTCGTTCCCTTTCTTTCCCCTATTCTTTTGTTGTCAGGCGTTGTTATCCTAATATTACTTTTTCACGGTCTATAAGGGAGGTAGGAGGCGAGATGAAGTGAGGTGCAGCGGCCTGGCACTCAAGCACAGGTGTACCCAGTTCACACCTTCACCATTTATACCTTGTTTTCCTTCTTTATCCCTGTCTTTCTTTCTCTTTCATTTCAATTTTATTTCAGTCTTTTTCTCATTTTCTTTCTTGAGTCTTTCTAAATCTCTTTCTTTCTCTCTCCCTTTCTTTTTTGTCTTTTTCTTTCTCCATTTATTCTTTCCCGTTCTCATTCTTATTAACATTCTTCTTTTTCTTCTTCTTCCCTTTCTGTGTGTCTCTTTTCTCAGTGTATTGCAGCAATGAAGCCACAAAAGAAGTAGGAACCAAGGTGAAGTAAGGTAGGGCGGTCTGGGCCAACAGTGGCCTCAGTTCCACCCTTTGTTCTTGGGCCTCCTTTTCCTTTGTTTTGTTTTCATTAACTTCGCATTTCTTTCTTTCTCCTCCTGTTATTCTGTTCACTCCTCTTGTTTCTTTTTCTACCTTCGTTTTTTTTCCTTTTATTTCCTTTGTTTCTTCCTTCATTCATATTTTCTGTGTTCCTTCATTCTGTCTTCCTGTCTTCTTTTCTTTTTTACCTTCATTCTGTCTTCCATTCTTTATCGTTTTCTTTTAAATATTAGTTTTCTTGTTCCTTGTATTTTTTTTTTTTAGGTTAGTTTTTTTTCTTTTTTCTCCCTAATTCTTTCTTTCGCTTTCCTCCTCCTTCCCTTCTCCATTATATCGCACCTTGACATACTACAAGAGAGGTGGGACGCGAGAGGGAATAAGATTTATCACCACTGCCTAGATCACCACTACCACCACCACCACCGTCATCACCATCACCATCATTAATATTGTACTATTGTCGCTATTCTCATCCAAGCTAACCTACAACGCTGTTATCATCATAACCATCATCATCATCGCCATCATCACCAACTTTTATCATCATTATCACTGTCACCCCCGTCATCAGCTACAAATATGTAGGCAATATATCACATCATCACAAGCTACAAGAGAGGCAGGAGGCGAGATGAAGTAAGGTGTAGCGGCCTGGCACTCCACTACACCTGTACTAAGTTCACACCTTTACCATTTACACTTTACTTTCTTGCCTTCTGCCAAGCCTTCCTTCGTTCTCTATATTTTTATCCCTATTTCACTCTCCTGCTCCTTTTCAGTTCTTTCTCAGTTTTCTTCTTTCCTTTTCATCGTTTTCTTTGCCATTTCCTTTCCTTTTTTTTCCTTCCACTTTTTCAGTCTTTCTCCCTCCCCCCCCTTTCTCTCTCTCCACTATATTACAGCAATAAAACCACACAAGTAGGAGCCAAGGTGAAGTAAGGTGGAGCCGCCTGGCACCCTACTAAACGTGTCTGCAGTCCGACCCCTACCATCACTCTCGGTTCCTCTCTCTCTCTCTCTCTCTCTCTCTCTCTCTCTCTCTCTCTCTCTCTCTCTCTCAGTACCACCACCACTAACTATTTTACATGACATGTAGGCTGCAACTATATAATCACCACAATCCACAACAGAGGCAGGAGGCGAGATGAAGTAAGGTGGAGCGGCCTGGCACTCTACAGTACTACACCTGTACCCAGTTCACACCTTCACCGACCCTTTTTATTTAATTATTTGTGGCATTGCTATGTTGTCCAAACAACCGTCAGTATATTTACTTGACTTGGGTAAATTTACGTTGCTTCTCAGGATGCCATGACTCACTCTGAACTGAATCCAATCGTTTGTCGGCAGCTGGAATACAATACTAGATCTGTGAACAAAGTCAAATAAACACAATATAATATGCAAGAAAAATGTAAGAAAATGTTCTGGAAAGAGGTGAAAAGAGTAAGACAGGGTGGAAGTGAAGTTAGCAGGGGAGTGAAAGATAAAAATGGTAGATTACTAGTGGAGAAGGGAGAAAAAGTGAGCAGATGGAGAGAACACTTTAAGGAATTGTTGAACGTAGAGGATGGAAGTAATGCGAGTATAAGTGGCTGGGGAATGGCTGGGAGAAGGAGGGAGGTGACAAGACAGGAAGAAATCAGTAGGATAGAAGTTGTGGAAGCAATGAAGAAAGTTAAATCGGGGAAAGCCCCAGGAATTGATGGAGTGCGTGGTGAAATGCTGAAGCATGGGGGAGAGATAGTAGTAGAATGGATGTGGAAGATGTGCAGATTGGCCTGGGAGGAAGGTAGAGTCCCGGAGGATTGGAAGTCAGGTATAATTATTCCCTTGTACAAAGGAAAAGGGGAAAAGGAAGTGTGTGGTAATCATAGGGGCATTTGTCTTCTTAGTATAATAGGAAAAGTGTATGGTAGGATACTTATTGACAGAGTTAGAGAAAGAACAGAGAAATTAGTTGGAGAAGAACAGGGAGGCTTTAGGAAGGGAAGAGGTTGTGTAGATCAGATATTCATTCTTAGATCTTTAGTGGAAAAGTTTCTAGAGAAGGGAAAGAAGTTGTATGCGGCTTTCATGGATTTAGAGAAAGCATATGACAGGGTGGATAGACAAGGATTGTGGAAAGTGTTAAGAATATATGGAGTAGATGGGAAGTTGTTGAATGCTGTGAAGAGTATGTACGATGGTGCGAAGGCTGCAGTGCGTGTGGATGGTGAACTAAGTGAATTTTTCTCTTTGAAAGTTGGGTTGAAGCAGGGATGTGTCATGTCTCCATGGTTGTTCAATCTGTACATGGATGGGGTATTAAAAGAGGTACAAGGTAGGGTAGTGGATGTTGGAGTGGCCCTGGTGAGAGAGGATAGTGTTTGGAAACTCCCTGTACTGTTGTTTGCAGATGATACTGTGTTGCTGAGTGAAGACGAAGGGGAGCTGCAAGGCTTGGTGGATGAGTTTGGGAGAGTGTGTAAGAAACGGAATCTAAAGGTGAATGTAGGGAAGAGTAAAGTGATGGTCTTTGAGAGAGGTGAAGTCAGTGAATGTACAGCGAGGTTGGATGGTGAGGAATTGGAAAATGTGAGTACGTTTAAGTACTTGGGTAGTGTGATGAGTAAGGATGGAGGTTTGGAGGGTGAAGTGCTTGAAAGGGTACAGCAGGGAAGAAAGGTTGCTGGTTCTTTGAAAGCAGTGATAAGGAACAGGGAAGTGAGCATGGAAGTGAAAAAGTTACTACATGACAGTATTGTGATACCAACTCTAACGTACGGAAGTGAAGCTTGG
>NW_027643199.1:0-78840 GCF_032717465.1 Coenobita brevimanus | reverse complement strand
AAGACGTGGGGAGAAACATTAATGATGCTCAATGTCTCTGATGAACCAGTACAGCTGACAGCAGACTTACCCCAAATCCGTCCCTCTGATATCTTTCAAGGGGAGGAGTACCAAGGATAAGAGAGAGAGAGAAAAAAAAAGGATGGTCCGCGAAGCATTTGTTTTTCCCGCAATGACGTCACACCAGTAAACATTACTCATCTGGTGAGCAAGTACGTTGCCTCGAACTTTGTGCAGAACAATGGTGATTTGTGCTGTTTATGGCTGCTCAAGTGATGCTCAGAAACATACAGACCAACGCATTAAGTACTTCAGGTTTCCTAGAAATAAAGAAACATGTGAAAAGTGGATAAGAGCATGTAGACGGAAAGATAAGATAAAGGTAAACTTTGCACGCATGTGCTCGCGCCATTTTAAGGACACTGATTACAGACTTGAGTATTTACTACGGAAAGAAGAGGCAAATGTTTCTCCAAAAAATGCAGACCACTCCACCCATGGGCTGTTCCAAGTGTTGAACTTCCAACACAACGAAGTTCAGCTGAAGGTATGTAATATTTAACTTGCACTCGGGTAACACCTATAGGCTACTTAACTTAGCATTAACAGTAAAATGTAGGATATTGATTGGTTGCCTTTTCACCTAATGCAGTATTAACAGTAAAATGTGTTGAGTGATAAGAGACTGCTGAACAAAGCATTTAAAGTCTTTTACTGTACATGTTAGTATGAGAATTGAACAGGTTGGACCTAACTTTTGCTGTGCTGAGAATTGTTTCTCCAATTTCCCTTGTAGTAAGACCTACTTGGTGGTAGTGGGAGAAAATAGGCATATGAGTGGGATGAAGAAGCATCCTCCAAATGCACTACTGTTACCAAATAATTACTGCAAAAATAGTAAGAGTGGGAGCACACATCCAAAATCTTCCTGTTGGAAGTCTAGCTAGTGATTAAAAAGAAATGCATGTTTGATTTCAAAAGGATTATTTTATATGCCTGGACTTCATTTGTCAATATACAACTACACTTTATGCAAATTTTGGTACTTTTAAGGACTGAAAATATAAACATACAAAAATAAGTTTGGATCATATGAAGATCCTCCCCCTCAAGTAGGTTTGGGGTGGAGGATCTTCATATGATCTAGTCTGGGCTGGAGGATCTTCATATGATCTAGTCTGGGGTGGAGGATCTTCATATGATCTTGCCTGTATGGGAAAACCTTCAGTTCATCCTAACCTAACCTAACCCTAGGTGAGGTTGGCTTAGGTTAGGGTAGGGTAGGTTAGGTAAGGTTAGGTTACCTAACCTAACCCGACCTAACCTAACCCTAGGTGAGGTTGGCTTAGGTTAGGGTAGGGTAGGTTAGGTTAGGTTAGGTTAGGAATAATGTTTTATTATTTAATCCTTATGTAGTTTATTTACATTAAAATTTTGGTGGGGGGGGGGGAGGATCTTCAGTTGGGCACTTTGGGGGGGAAGATTTTCATATGTTCCATAAGTTTCATTGCTTTCTTTTTATGCCAGCCCTGTATTTTCAGTATGATCTTTTTGGTATTTTTACTGTACTTGCTTACTTTATTTCGCCTTATAATGGTGTGACTGATATGAGAAGTGTGTTTTACCATGTCTTGGCTACCTCTCTTACATAGGTGATGCAAGCCTGGTAGGTTATGATAGAGATAGGGAAAGAGAAGCAAACAGAATTTTTATCTTAAAATGATGATATACTTATTTTCAGGTACCAGTGCTTCTGACAGGAGGAGGAGAGCAGAGAGGAAGCAGAGGCGCCAGATTCTGCAAGAGTGTGTGAACACCAACATTGATGGTAACTATACATTATTTTTAATACTGTATCAGTATCGAAATGAAGCAGGGGGTGGGGAATGTACTTGAGGGTGATAAGCGAAAAATTTTAACAGGAAACAACACAATCTAGACCTACCTAAGTTGCAATCATAGATTGCAGGGCAAATTAGACAGGCAGTATTGTATTCATACGGTACCCATATCTAGTTAGGTAGCTCTAAGGAGGGAATAAACAGTTCGATAGTATTTTATATTATATATACTTTTTTTTTTCTCTTTTTTGACAATTGCATTACTTTACAGATGTTGTTCCATTGGAAGCAGAGGTTTCTATTCAAGAGCAGACATCAGAAAACTTTGGGAGAGATCATGCCGATTATCATTCAGCACAACCTTCCCAGCTACAGCCAATGGAACAGGATACAGTTGAATCCCAAAGTGATGGTATGTCTACACAGAAAATCTGCTGGTCATGCTGTGTTTGTATGCCATGGAAATCAGAACTTGAGAGTGAATTAGGAGTAGTTAAGACAGAGCTTGAAATTCTAAAGGAAGAGAACAAGAAACTAAGAGAGGAGTTGAATAAAATGGCTTTAGAAATGCAAGGTTTAAGAAACAGTAATAATAATTATAAGGATATTGTATCTTCACATGAGTTGAATGCTAGCAAAGCCAATTTGGAAAATAAAAGTGCACTTGCCTTGCATGAAGAAATATCATCTGTTCTCAAAGATATACTGTCTCCTTATTTCACAGATACTCAAATTGAATACTTTTTGACCAATGAACCTGTTAGGAAGTGGTCATATGATGATATAACATCTTCCCTTACCTTAAGAGCTATAAGTCCAAAGGGATATCAGTATATTAGAGAACATTTGAAATTACCATACCCTTCAGTTTCAACTTTGAAAAGGTGGACTAAATGCTTCAGTTTCCAACCTGGCTTGCTAGATATTGTTTTAAAACTAATGAAGAGGAAAGGTGAAACTATGTCTCCAGGAGAAAAAGTGTGTATACTCTCCTTTGATGAAATGAAAGTTACCAAGGCCTGGGAATATAATAGAGCTGAGGAAAGTGTACTGTCACCCCATAATTATGTTCAAGTTGTCATGGTGAGAGGCTTATTAGGCTGCTGGAAGCAGGTCATATTTTATGAATTTGATACCAGAATTACTGAAGAATTATTGAACACAATTATTAGAGAAGTAGAATAATGTGGGTATGAAGTTCATGCTACTGTATGTGACATGGGTGGTTCAAATAGCTACCTCTTGAATAAGATGGGTATTAATGAAAATCAAAATTCGTTCACCAATCCATTTGATCCCAGCC
Source organism: Coenobita brevimanus (assembly GCF_032717465.1). NCBI lineage: Eukaryota > Metazoa > Arthropoda > Malacostraca > Decapoda > Coenobitidae > Coenobita > Coenobita brevimanus. The sequence continues at coordinate 75,696 of NW_027643199.1, read as the reverse complement.
GAAAGATTCATGTTTTTGCCGATGTTCCACACCTCATCAAGCTTGTGAGAAATCATTTTTTAGATAGTGGCTTTCATACTCCAGATAAGTCTGTCATAGTTAATACCAACCCAGTCATAGATCTCATGACGGTAGATACAGGAAATCTGAAAGTAGCTCACAAACTTACTAATCATCATATTTCAGTACAAGGAGCTCAGAGACAAAGAGTAAAGTTTGCAGTTCAGCTGCTATCAGAAACTGTTTCAAAAGCTATATCATTTTTTGGACAGTGTGGTACCATCAAGAGCAGTAACTGGTCTTCAACCTCTGAATTTATTCAAGTAATAAATGACTGGTTTGATATATTAAATAGCAGCATTAAGAGAGACTTAAATGGAAAAAGACATGCCTTCCAAAAGAGTGATGAGCAAATGAAAAAAACTCTCTGACACAGTGTCCACCATAAAATCTTTAAGAGTGAAAGGGAAGTTTCTTCCATTTCAGAAAGGGATCTTACTCTCATGTAGGTCACTGGAGACACTGTATGATTCCCTTTCTGAAAGGTTTAATGTAAGGTATATACTCACAAGGAGGTTAAATCAGGATGTTCTGGAGCATTTTTTTAGTGTAATACGCCAGATGGGTAGATGTTATGATCACCCATCACCACTGTCATTCCAACATCGCTTGAAAATTTACCTACTGGGAAAAGAAACTTCAGTAATTTCACCTAGTACAAACTGTGCAGAGGTGGAATCTACTCCCTTAATTGCAAGTGGTGTACAGGAAGTTTCAAAAGAAGAGTTAGAAAATGCAGATGGTGATGGAAATCTTGTATCATATTTATTCACTCCAGAGATTAGTCCCACACCTGATGAACTTGAAACCCATGTTGAGCAATGTGAGGAGGTGTTGCATATTACGTTTCCCGAGAAAGAAGCATTTGACCATTTCCTTGGTTTTGTAGTACACAAATTCAAATTCAAATATCCAGAATTAGGAACCTCATTAACTGATGATAGTTGCAGCTCTTGGAATGCATTTATAAACAAAGGTGGTTTGAAAAAAATAAATCCTGAACATCGAAGTTTCTTCCTTAATTTAGAACACCTATTCAGAAAGTACCATGGCACATGACTGAAGGAGGGAAAAGGAAGTGTTGAGCATGTTATGCAAATGGTTACACTGCCTCCATACATTCCAAAAGAGGTAGCAACTTTTTTTGTTAAGTGCAGAATATATTTTAGGATTAGGGAGCTTAATCGTGCACTTAAAGAATGTAAGGGTGTTAATTGTAAGAATGCTGGAAAAAAGATGAAGAAAATTGTAAATTAACTATGTTGAGCAGTTAAGAGTAATAATGACAAAATAGTCTATTCAGTTTGGTAGATGTATTAATAATTTGGATGAACAGTTTTGAGAAGAAAATGTATCATAGGTATATTATTTTATGTATGTATGTACCGTATATAATATACTGTATATTAATATGTAATTATGTATTAAGTGACGATTGCAAGTTATGTTGTCAATGTACTGTACTGTACAATGTTATTATGTGATAGAATATTTTAAGTTTGGAGTGTCCTAGTAAGTGAGCACAATGTATAACTTGAGTTGCATCATTTTAATGCAGTAAGTGCTGTTCACAGTTCAGTAGTTTTCTCCTTTCCTCCATAACCTACCTCTCTCCTCTCTTTCTCATCAACCTCACTCTCTCACCTGTCTCCTTCCCTCCCTAACCTATCACCACTCCACTTCCTCCCCTTTTTCTCCCAAGTGTTACTTCCCTCTTACCTTCATCTCTTTGTCTCCCATACCTCTCACCATTTCATTCCACACTCCACTTCGTCCCACACCTCTCTCCTTCCACTTTCTTCCTTACCTTTATCCTTCCCTCCCTCCCTCTACTTTCCTAATCCTTTTCCCCTGCTTCCCATCCCTTCATTTTCACTATCTATATTTTTTGTGTTTTTGTATCTCTCTCCCTTTCTCAACTTTATTCATGTCTTTTCCCATTCCTTTTGGCATGTCCCTGTTCTCTTCTTTCCTGCTTCCCTTCCTCTTCCCTCGCTTCCACCCTCCACCTTCTTATTGTCAGTTTTTTTTTTTTTTTTTTTTCTCCACTCCTCACTCTCACTCTCTCTCTCTCTCTCTCTCTCTCTCTCTCTCTCTCGTGAAGCAATAATCTAACCTATACAATGTTCATGTTCAATAATACTGTTCGGTGAGACTAATATGATATATGGAAAATTATAAAGTAAATCATTAAATATTAATTTGATTGTCTGTGACCTACCTGGCTATGTTATAAAGCATAAAATATTAATTTGTCTTTAATCTCCTTGGTTATGTAATAACGTTTTCTGTATGTCTACTCGATAAGACTGAAAACGATCAGCATTTTAGTGGAAGTAGCATGCATGACTGGAAAGGAAATTGAACAAAGTTTTATGGATGAGAGTGATAAGGGAGAATATCTGGTGATGGATGAACAAAGGAGTGGTTGAGCGGGAATGCAGTGAGAAAATAAATGCAATTAGAGAGGCAAGGTACAATATATTATAGCAATGAGAATAGCTTTTGGAGTGATTGGTTAATGGCAAATAAAAGGGATATGATTGATAGGCCCATCTGGTGAGTGATGCGCGCCACTCACCAGATGAGAGCCTAGCTCGTGACGTCATGAATTTTGGGCGGAGCTTAATTTATGACGTTTCAGTGGACTATCCTATTTTTCTCTTATCCTTGGTGGCTACCCCTTATGGGAGTGAGGCAACTGGCACTAGATAGATAAAAAGAAGGCATTTTATACATTAATCTACAGTATCTATCTCTCTATATATCTATAGCCCTTAATCTTATGAGGGCTGCCCACAGACAAATAGCCTCCATGTCACCCTGTCCCCTGCCATTTCACTGCCCTCCCCCCAGCTCACATCTCCCTCTCTCCTGTACCTCTCTGCTCCATCCCTCCATCTCATCCTCTCCCTCCCTCTCTCCCCTCCACCCTCTCTCCCCTCCACCCTCTCTCCCCAGCCTTGACTTATGGAATTTGAAAAGCAACTTGTCCTAAAAACTTATGGTCCGAACACTGACCTTGCAGCCACGTTAATCCCGGGTCCTGTACACCATCAGGCTGCCCTCCCCCCATGTGGCAGCAACAACTTCACCCACCATCACCAGCCTGAAAAAAATACATATATTAGACTACATAATACACCTGTCTGTCTATTTATTTGTCTATCTATGGCTACCTGCCTTAATCCCACAAGGGGTGGCCACAAACAAATCACCTCCATGTCAGCCTGTGCTCTGCTATTAGCCAGCCCTTTCACCAGCTCACCAGGATCTTCCTCAATACCTCCCCAGCCCAGCCCTTCATCTTATCCTTGTTTTTTGTTTTTCTTCCCCTCCACATCTTCACTCACATCCACTCTCCTAGTCAGTCTCTCACTCTCCATCCTCCCTATCCCATCCCTCCACCTTATTCTTGGTCTCCCACTTATCCTTCCTTCCACCTCCTCACATACACTCTCCTAGTCAGTCTCTCACTCTCCATCCTCCCTATCCCATCCCTCCACCTTATTCTTGGTCTCCCACTTAGCCTTCCCTCCACCTCCTCACATCCACTCTCCTAGTCAGTCTCTCATTCTCCATTGTGTCCACAGGGCCAGACCATCTCAGAGTACAGCACAGTCAATTCTCTCATATCCATCACATCACCATCTGGTATATGGCAAATGAGGCACAATTTGTTGACATCCATGGCAGCAAAAACTTGCAACCCCTGCCATTGTGTGGGAGTGCTGTCCCCCAACCCCTGCCATTGTGTGGGAATGCTGGCCCCCAACCCCTGCCATTGTGTGGGAGTGCTGGCCCCCAACCCCTGCCATTGTGTGGGAGTGCTGGCCCCCAACCCCTGCCATTGTGTGGGAGTGCTGGCCCCCAACCCCTGCCATTGTGTGGGAGTGCTGGCCCCCAACCCCTGCCATTGTGTGGGAGTGCTGGCCTCCAACCCCTGCCATTGTGTGGGAGTGCTGGCCCCCAACCCCTGCCATTGTGTGGGAGTGCTGGCCCCCAACCCCTGCCATTGTGTGGGAGTGCTGGCCCCCAACCCCTGCCATTGTGTGGGAGTGCTGGCCCCCAACCCCTGCCATTGTGTGGGAGTGCTGGCCCCCAACCCCCGCCATTGTGTGGGAGTGCTGGCCCCCAACCCCTGCCATTGTGTGGGAGTGCTGGCCCCCAACCCCTGCCATTGTGTGGGAGTGCTGGCCCCCAACCCCTGCCATGAGTCTTGCTGCCAAATACAGTTTAATATATATAAAGGTAATTCCAAAAAGAGGTTACCTTAATATATATAAACACTGACAACATAAGGCTAATTTAATAAATATAGAAATAAACATATTAAGGATGAAAAGGCAAAAAAATGGCTATCTTAACCCCCCCTTTTTTTTTTTTTTAAAGATGCAAAAAATTCAAACCTAACCGCCCTTTTTTGTGCCGAAAATCCAAAAAATTCTTTTTTTTATTCTAAAAAAAAAAAAAAGTCCTCATCTTGTCCTCACCCATTTATTTTTATGCTGAAAAAAAAAAATCTATCCTAACCCATTTTTTTTCTTTTTAATGTTGAAAGTGAAAAAAAATCAATCCTAACCCATTTCATTTTATTTTTGTTTATTTTTATTGTTGAAAATGACAAAAAAGTCCCAATCCATTTTTTTTTTATAATGAACAAGCAAACAGTTTCTAACCTAATCCACTTTTGTCTTTTTAATGTTGAAAATGAACAAAATTCTACCCAACCCATTTATTTACTTTTTTGAAAATGTAATATAATTCTATCCTACCCCTTTAATTTTGTCTTTATTTTCCTATCTATCTATCCATCTATCTACCTACAACCAGACCCCATAATCAGGTCAGGGGCGGCCATCTGAGTTATTTGTTTTACGGGGAGGGGCACTAACCCTCCACCAACCCACTTGTTGACACGTAGGGAACACGTATGGTTTGGTGATATGGTTACCACCCAGCGTTGTAAATGGTTCCCTGGCTTACAGGAAACCATTTGGCTTGTCACTCAATGTAAAACCACCTGTAAAGGAAAGAAAAGCAATAAGAAGTGACAGGTAAGATGAGAGAAATAGGAAGAGAGGAGGAGAGGCACAGAAAAAGAATGATAAAGGCTAAGGAAGAAGTAGGCAGCACTACATCAAGTGAGTGGATGATGGTGAGAAATAGGAAGAGAGGAGGACAGGCACAGAAAATGAATGATAAAGGTGAAGGAAGATGTAGGTTACATTACATCAAGTGAGTGGATGATGATGAGAAATAGAAAGAGGGGAGGACAGACACAGAGAGGGAATGACAAAGGTGAAGGAAGTAGGCAGCACTACATCAGGTGAGTGGATGATGGTTGCCATTTTCATTTTTAATGCAGAAAATGCAAAAAATTTTAATGCTAACCTTTTAATATAATGCAAAAAAAGTGTATTATAAGATGGCATTTTATACATTAACCTACAGTGGAGAAGATGGAGAGTGAGAGACTGACAAGGAGAGTGTATGTGAATGAGGTGGAGGGGGGGAGAGCGAGGGGGAGGCCAAGGATGAGATGGAGTGGAGAGGTATATGAGACAGGGGGGTGTGAGCTGGGAGCAGGGCAGCGAAATGGCAGGGGACATGGCAACATGGAGATGATTTGTTTGTGGCCACCCCTTATGGGATTGAGGCATCTGACAATAGATAGATAGATAGTTTTTATTTTATTTTTTTATTTTTTTTCATGCAAGGAAGAAGGAATCCAAGGCCAGAAGCATGCAATATTGTTCCCTCTGTTTCACCTAAGCCAGCCTTGGCTTATGGAATTTGATCCTAACCGTAACCAACACTAATTCTGAATGGCCTCCCGAATCCTGGCCTAGGACTGGTGGAAAACTGGAAAACACCAGCCTATAATACACATGCACAAATAAAATACAACAGAAATGTAGTAATAATAACAGCTGATAATAATAATAATAATAATAATAATAATAATAATAATACAAATAATAATAAATCACCAGTCAAAAATGAATAAATAATAAAGATCACCTCAACCATAATGCAGTGATGAGAAAAACCACATTATTCCTACCATAATGCACTGCAATAAAAAAATAAATAAAATAAAAAAACCTCGCCTATAGGCTAGCCCAATGCAGCGGTGAAACCCAAAGGCGTTACTTGTCAGTTGTGCAAACCTGGCTGGTTGGCCTATAGCAGCGGGTGTTACCGTTTTTGTGAGTGGTAGCCCTTGCCACACCATGACAGGCTGTTACGCCCCCATCCTATATACACCAGGAGTAACACCACAAAAATATATTGGTACTGGTAGTTGTTTTATAAGTTATTATACACTACATCCAGCCATCATCCAATCCTACACTGCCCCATGAGCAGCGTAGCAGCCCGGGGCTAGGCAAGTTGGTCCTGACATTTAAGATGAGAGTGACCAGCCTCTTTCAACCCTGAGTGGCATTACATGAGCAATAAACCCCAACCACCCCTTGGATATAAACCTTCACTGACTGGAGCACCGTAATTACCCACTAAACCACCAGGCACCATAATCTGGTTATATGGTTACCACCCAGCGTCGTAAATGGTTTCCTGGTGTACAGGAAAGCATTTGGCTTGTCACTCAGTGTAGAGTCACCCACAGGCAGAAGAAAGTGGAAAGAATGAAGGAAAGAAAGACAGAAGAGGATGGAAGGAAAGAAGAATGGAGGAGAGGAAAAGGCAGACACCCGAGGTCAGCACTACATCGAGTGAGTGGATGGTGAGCGCCCCCACCTACCACATAAGTTATTATACAACCTACAGAAAAAAGTCAGTAGAGGCAGAACCCGAGATACAATAGCCGTAGATGCGATAGCCTGGCCTAGCGATGGCAGTAGCAATACAGTATATACTGTATCATGCTGTAGCAATACAGTATATACTGTATCATGCTGTAGCAATACAGTATATACTGTATCATGCTGTAGCAATACAGTATATACTGTATCATGCTGTAGCAATACAGTATATACTGTATCATGCTGTAGCAATACAGTATATACTGTATCATGCTGTAGCAATACAGTATATACTGTATCATGCTGTAGCAATACAGTATATACTGTATCATGCTGTAGCAATACAGTATATACTGTATCATGCTGTAGCAATACAGTATATACTGTATCATGCTGTAGCAATACAGTATATACTGTATCATGCTGTAGCAATACAGTATAGACTGTATCATGCTGTAGCAATACAGTATATACTGTATCATGCTGTAGCAATACAGTATATACTGTATCATGCTGTAGCAATACAGTATATACTGTATCATGCTGTAGCAATACAGTATATACTGTATCATGCTGTAGCAATACAGTATATACTGTATCATGCTGTAGCAATACAGTATATACTGTATCATGCTGTAGCAATACAGTATAGACTGTATCATGCTGTAGCAATACAGTATATACTGTATCATGCTGTAGCAATACAGTATATACTGTATCATGCTGTAGCAATACAGTATATACTGTATCATGCTGTAGCAATACAGTATATACTGTATCATGCTGTAGCAATACAGTACTGTACCACCCTGCCCTGCTCAACAATGGCCACACCTGCTATAACCATGGCGGTGGTTTAGGTGAGTTATAAACTGCTTTTAGGCATTGTTTAATTTGACTTAAAGCTATTGTGTTTAGGTTGATTTATAAACTGTTTTAGTCTTAGATTAATGTGTTTTAGTCAGTGTGGCTTGAACATTGCCATTTGGGCCTACACTTTACTGTAGGATTATTGCCAGACATTTTGGATGATTTTCATACAGTATTTTGTTTTGGGGTTTAGGTGAGTTATAAACTGCTTTTAGGCATTGTTTAATTTGTTTTAAAGCTATTTTGGGGTTTAGGTGAGTTATAAACTGCTTTTAGGCATTGTTTAATTTGTTTTAAAGCTATTTTGGGGTTTAGGTGAGTTATAAACTGCTTTTAGGCATTGTTTAATTTGTTTTAAAGCTATTTTGGGGTTTAGGTGAGTTATAAACTGCTTTTAGGCATTGTTTAATTTGTTTTAAAGCTATTTTGGGGTTTAGGTGAGTTATAAACTGCTTTTAGGCATTGTTTAATTTGTTTTAAAGCTATTTTGGGGTTTAGGTGAGTTATAAACTGCTTTTAGGCATTGTTTAATTTGTTTTAAAGCTATTTTGGGGTTTAGGTGAGCTAGAAGCTTGTGTTTGGGCTCATTTGGGTGGGTTTAGGACTTGGTTGGGGGGGACACCCAAGGCTGGGAAATGCATGCCTATACTTTACATGTTAAATCTACCCTGAGATACAATACCCCACCTAGCATTGGGTTTTACCTAACCAATTGCATCGTTAAACCGGGGTATGCCTGTATATCTCAGATGCCTTCATCCCGAAAGGGGTGGCCACAAACAAATTGCCTTCATGTCACTCTGTCCCCCACCATTTTGCTGTCCCTCCTGCAGCTCACACCCCCTCTATATCACACACTAAATTTAATTGTTTCCAGTACGGTACAACATTCATTTGGTGTGAGTGCTGGTGTGAGGCTAAAACACTGGAATCCGTCTTTTTCTGTTTGGGGCACCGTGACAGCCAATACCCTCTTACACTCAATAACCTGCCCTTTTTTTTTTTCTTTCTTTCTTTTTTTTTGAATAATAATAACAATAAAGTGGCACATCACAGCAGTACCATATGTAACTACAAAAGACATCAGTATCTTGTGTACTTACTATACTCAGTTTTTTTATTGGGGCGAAGATGCACTTGACAGGTTGGTGATGACTGGCTGAATGCAACATGTCTGAATAACATGTACTAACTCTAATTACCCCTCTGATATATGTTGTTAATTAATAGTACTAGTACAGACATTATGAACTAATGATGCAGTCAGCCAGTCATCACCAACCTGTCAAGTGCATCTTCGTCTCGATTTGAAAAAAAAAAAAAAAAAAAAAAAAAAACACGAGTATGGCCTAGGCTCCAATGGTGTATTACTGTACGTACCAAGCTTTATCCTGAAAGTTGACACATCCTGCTGATGATAATATTTTTTACTGTTTTATTAAAAAAAAAAAAAATGCTGAGCAATGACTTACCAATATTACCCCCACGAAAAGGCCCAATTACCCGTTAGGGTGTAATTACCCCCAGGTTATGAACAACTGGCCTATACCATAACACACCACCAAAAACACACACACACTGCCACTACTGACATTACACTCACTACAACTACACATCTTGCGGTTTTTTAAAATGCGGAAAAGTTACTGAAGAAAGCTGACTTTGAAATGAAACAAACATATTCCTGCTTTTATTTCCTGATTTTGTAAATATTACTCTTCATTTGTGGTAAATATTATCCAAAAATTATTCCTCTACCCATATACAGAGCCAAAATCCTATATATTAATGGCAGAACACACAGCATCCTCTGCCCTATTGATACTCTTGTTGCTATGGAATGCAGGATGAAGCTCAGAAGCTGCCTCATCCTGGGGTCTGCCATCCTCCTTTCAGGGAATAGTGAGGGACCTGATGGATGTTCTTATTGCCAGGCAGATCCACCGGCCTGTTATATGGGTGCCAGGACATGAAGGCGACCCTCTTCATGTACCATACGAGAGAATTATAACACTGATCCTGTCCCAGCCTCCACACACCATGCCATTACTCCTCTACCGCATGATTTTTATATACTTTTACTCTATGTAATTAACCTTAAAACCTTGGCAATAAAATAAAAATACTTACTTTTAAAATCCAAGCCGTCAGGGTCCAGTAAAAAGGAAATAATAACTTCGCCAAACCCATCTTCGCGTCCCTGCCGTCACCATCGTTTGCCTCTATATTTCCGTAATTCTTTTAGCTTTATATATATATATATATATATATATATATATATATATATATATATATATATATATATATACATATATATATAACAACGGAGGAAGGAAAAACAAATGGGTAAAAAAAAATAATCCATACACCAGATTACTGGTGTCCTCTGTTCATAATATATCTGTAACAGTTAGACTTGAACAGTTGTGGGTTGAAATATGGAGGAAAACAACTCTGGGGAAGCGAGTTCCAGAGAGATGCAGTTCGGGGAAAGAAAGAATTCTGATAGGCAGTTCTGCAATATGGTTGAGTGACATTCCAGTCATGAGCGCTACCAGATGCCCGTGTAGCCCGTGTAGCATGGAGAGGTGGCACCATGGACACAACTTCGTCTGAGCATTTGCCAAAAAAATATCTGTAAAATAATGCAAGGGAGGCAACGTTCCTTCTTACTTGCAGGGGAGGTAGTTTTTATTGTAATGACAGGGTTGTTAATGATTCTAACAGCTTTGTTATGAATTTTGTCTAGTTGTCTTAATGCAACCTCTCCACAACCATTCCACAAGGGTGAGCAATATTCAAGCTGAGAGCGCACATGACTCTTATAAATTATAGCTAACTGCTCATCGGCGAAGAAGTTACGAACTCTGTACAATAAATTTTTGCTAGTAATTAATGTACTAAAATGAATTAGTTTTCATTATTATAACAAAATATTTAGTTTATTTGTATTTTTATCTTGCATTTTTTTTACTGCAGGTTATTTTATTCTAGACTTTGTAATGGAAAATTAAGACAGTTTCATCATTACATAAACCGTAAATGAACATTTTTTTTTTTATCGTATCCTACATTAATTTTTATTACACTTAGCGATTTATGGAGTTCATTTATTTTTTTGAGTTATATATTCACTGGCTGAATTAATGTCAAAAGTGAAGAATGCGCCTTCTTCTCTGCCTGCCTTCCTTCCCTTATCTCTGTCTGCCTTCTTTCTTTCTCTCCAGTCCTTCTTTCCTTCCTTCCTTTTCCTTCTTTCCTTCTTCATTATCAGTTCCTCCCTGCCTTCCTACTGTACCTTCTTTTTATTTCATTCTCCTTCTTTTCCTCCTCCTTCTTTCCCTCCTATCTTTCTCCCAGCCTTCGTTTCTTCTTTCCTTTGTCTCCTTCCTTCCTTCCCATTCTTTTCTTTCTTCTTTTCCTTTCCCTATTTCATTTGCCTTCCTTCCTTCCCTCTTTCCTCGTCCTTCTTTGTTTCTTTCTTTCCTTCCTTTCTTTCTTCCTGCTCTCCCTTCCTTCCTTCCTTCCTTCCTCCCTTCCCCTTCCTTCTTTTCTTTTCATTCTTTCTTTCTTCCTTCTTTCTTATTTCCTTTCTTTTTGCCTGTTTTCTTTCTTCTTCCATCCTTCCTTCCTTCCTCTTTTCCATCTTTATAGGCGTTTCTTCCTTCATTTCTCTGCCTTCCTTCTCTTCTACCTGCCTCCTTCCTTTCCTTCATTTATTCCCTTCTTCTTTCCTTGTATTCATTCACTGCCTTTCTTTTCCTCTTTGCATCCTTCCCTCATTCCTTCCTTCCCTTCCTCTTCCAGCACTTTCCCACCTTCTTTCCTTCTCTCTCTCTCTCTCTCTCTCTCTCTCTCTCTCTCTCTCACCCTTCCGTAACTCCTTTCAGCTCAGTTGATGGCCAAGTGTAGTCAGACTGGAGGGTTGATTTGACTAGTAACCAAGGAGACTCATTCCTACCTCATAACAAAGATCCGTAAACCCCTTTCAGCTCAGCTGATGGCCAGATGTAGTCAGATATGAGGGTTGATTCGACTAGTAACCAAGGAGACTCATGGAGATGGCTGCCTTCACCTGGTGGCACTGATATAACCAGGCGGTGGACCTGCCTGTCTATACAAACCTGCCTTAACTCCCTCCCTGTCAGCTGAAAGGACGATGATGGACTGCAGGATGAGGACAACTTCAGCCTGCAGTCCACTGGGTTGATATTTATGATGAACCGAGGGATACTACTACTGCTGCTGCTACTACTGCTACTACCACTACCACTACTACTACTGCTGCTGCTACCACTACCACTACCACTACTACTACTACTGCTACTGTTACTACTACTACTACCCTACCACCACTACTAAGTTGCTGCTACAACTATTACCATTACTGTACTGCTCATACTACTACTACTACAACTACAACTACTACTACTGCTACTACTACTACTACTACTAGCCTACCACCACTACTAAACTACTACTACTACTATTACCACTACTGAACTACCACTACTAGTACAACTACAACTACTAATCCCTTGAAAGCGTAGGGTTCAGGGGCTAGGCTATTAACTCCTGCTATGGCAAGGATGCCCAGCCTCACACGCCCCTGAGTGGCATTATGTCAGCACTGAACCCCAACCAACCCTTGGACATAAACAGTTACAGGCTTAGTCCCATTGGCCCACTGAACCCACTACACCACCAGGCCTCAAGAGCAGTAATAGCAGCTATACTCTCTTCACCGCAACTTGGCCCAGATTTTCGTCATTTTGCAGCTTATTTCACACACGTGACAAGAGTTAACCTTTACTCCCAGTCCTTCATTTATGCAACAGGTCAACTCTGGAACTGTCTCCCTCTGTCTGTATTTCCCACTTCCTATGATCTCCAGTGTAGGTAGATAGGTACGTAGGTAGGTAGGGAAGTTAACCGTTACTTCCAGTCCTTCATTTATGCAACAGGTCAGCTCTGGAACTGTCTCCCTCTGTCTGTATTTCCTACTTCCTATGATCTCCAGTGTAGGTAGATAGGTAGGTGGGGAAGTTAACCGTTACTCCCAGTCCTTCATTTATGCAACAGGTCAACTCTGGAACTGTCTCCCTCTGTCTGTATTTCCTGCTGCCTATGATCTCCAGTCTTTCCAACGCAGTGTGTCCAGGCATCTCGAAATGAACGGATCTTGAATTTGGCTCTCTTTTGTATTGTTTTGTTTTTCTTGGAAGGGACGGTTTGCGGGCTCCTGGCCTTTGGTTCCTTCTTCCTTGCATTAAAAAAAAAAAAGTTAGTCTGGCTGGAATACTTAAGGCGCCGCCAGAATGTGGGTGGTGGATCTGTTAAGGTTAATTACTTTTTACAGGACATTTAGAGAGGATGGAGAGTGAAAGACTGACGAGGAGAGTGTGTGTGAGTGAGGTGGAGGGGGGAGAGGGAGGGGTAGGCCAAGGATGAGATGGAGGGGTGGGGTGGAGAGGTATATGAGAGAGGGGGGTGTGAGCTGGGAGCAAGGCATTGAAATGGCCGGGGACAGGGCGACATGGAGGCGATTAGTTTGTGGCCACCCTTACTGGATTAAGGCGTCTGGCAATAGATAGATAGAATAGATAGTAATGACAGAGATAATGAGGGAATAATGCAGTGAGTGATAATGATGACAGAAATAATGAAGGAAGGATTGAGTGATATTACCAAGGAAAAATATGTGGAGGGATTCAGACAGATAGATAGACACAGATAGATAGATAGATAGATGGATAGATAGGCAGACAGACAGATAGACAGAGACAGATAGATATAGAGACAGATAGACCGACACAGATAGATGGATAGGTAGATAGACAGATAGATAGACAGACAGATAAATAGACAGACAGATAGATAGACAGATAGATAGATAGACAGACAGACAGACAGATAGATAGAGGCTAGATTCAGTGGGTGGTAGTGATAGCGATGGAGTTGTCAGTGAGTGCTGGTGGAGTGACTAAGTAAGTGATGGTGATGGAGTGAGTGACAGAAAGTGACGGCATTAAGTGTAGACAGACATAGATAGATAGATAGAGGCTAGATTCAGTGGGTGGTAGTGATAGCGATGGAGTTGTCAGTGAGTGCTGGTGGAGTGACTAAGTAAGTGATGGTGATGCAGTGAGTGACAGTGACGGGATCAAGTGATAGTGATGGTGATGCAGTGATTCAACGAGTAACTTAAAGTGATGGAGTGGCTCAGTAATAGTGATAGAGTTATTCAGAGAGGTGTAGTGACAGTAATGGAGTGATTCAGTGATAGTTACAGTGATGGGGTGATGCAACGAGTTATAGCGATCGATTGAGTGATGATGATGATGTGACTGAGGGATAGTTATGGTGCTGGGGTGTCATCCTTTGCACGTGAGAGTAAGAAAGCTGTAATGGTTTATGTATAGGTGTGTGTGTGTGTGTGTGTGTGTGTGTGGAGAAGGGGTGTGTGCAGTGAGAGAGAGACATCGTTTGGTGTACAGATAAATGGTACAACACTAAAATAACATGAATTCCAGCGACTCGGCTTAGGGCTTAGGCTGTCAACAGTTATTTCATCGGTAATAATACTGCCTTTATTAAACAGTATATCTTCAAATCAGGCCAAAATTTCAACATCTTCCCACACTGAGCGGGAAAACGATAGTATATTTTCCCTGTATACATCACAAACATCGTATTAATGCAGTATTAGTGTAAAGTTAGATGTTTACCACTAATTCGTACAGATTTATCCCTGAGGCACGAGTGAAAGATTTGATACAGTACGTACATTTGCGGTGATTGGCTGCGGGGCCTGACGCCGGAAAGAGATGACATCTGATTGGCTGTGTGACGTCACTACACTACCCACAATGCAACAGCCGACCAGGAGGGCAGGCGCAGGCAAGGAAGTTGCTGGTGTTGTTTTATTGTTGGTGTATTTTTGGAAATTTACCAACGTCTGCTGCACTTACAGAAGACTATGGGCCACATCAGCGGTGTGAAACAACAGCGAGCTGCCAGAACGAGGCAGCGTGTGTCTAGCAGCACAAATGAACGGGTAAGGCGTGTGAAAATAGCAAGCCTGTGCTGGTGTCAATATGGCAGGTGAGAGAGTGTGAGGCGTGAGGTTTGACAGCGTGAGCCGTGAACCTGACGCAGTCCCATTGTTTTCCTCAGTACCATCAGTATAGTTCATGCACCTTTCATAGACGGAAAATTTTATCATGTTGCAGCAATTTCCTTACAGATCAAATAAGACAGAGAATTACATCACTTTGTAGCACTTTATGATCAGCATTGTGTTGCCGTGTTACCCTAACATGTGCCTATCGCCTCCCTTCCTGCTGGAGGGGGGGGGGGCACCCACCACCATTACCATTGAATCAACCACCATCATTCATCCACCACCACCACACCCAACCACCATTACCACCATCACCACACCCAACCACCATTACCACCATCACCACACCCAACCACCATTACCACCACCACCACACCACAACTCAGCCACCACTACCACCATCACCCAACCACCACCATCACCCAACCACCACCACCACCATACCACCACCACCATCACATCACATCACGCTACCACCATCACGCCATCCAAACACCACCACACCACACTACCCAACTACCACCACCACCACTCAGCCACCACGTCACCACTACCCAACCATCATCACTACTACCACACCCAACCACCATTACCACCACCACCACCACAACTCAGCCACCACTACCACCACCACCACCACATCACCCTACCACCATCACGCCATCCAAACACCACCACCACACCACACCACCCAGCCACCACCACCACAACCACACCACCCAACCACCACCACCACCTCCATCCACCACCGCACCATCCATCCACCACCACCACCACCACACCACCCAACCGCCACCACCACCACAACCACCACCACCACCACAACCACCACCATCCGCCACCACCACCACAACCACAACCATCCGCCACCACCACCACACCATCCAACCGCCACCACCACCACAACCACCACCATCCGCCACCACCACCACAACCACCACCATCCGCCACCACCACCACAACCACAACCATCCGCCACCACCACCACACCACCCAACCACCACCACCACACTACATCATCCATGCACCGCCACCACCACCAACACCACACCACACCACACCACACCACATCATCCATTGACCGCCACCACCACCACCACACCACATCATCCATTCACCGCCACCACTACCACCACACCACATCATCCATTCACCGCCACCACCACCACCACCACTTGCATCCTGAGCTTTTCATTAACGTAATTCATAGCAGTTGTTCAGTGTGTGTGTGTGTGTGTGTGTGAGAGAGAGAGAGAGAGAGAGAGAGAGAGACAGACAGACAGACAGAGGAGGGGGGAGGGAGGGAGAGAGATGAAGACAAAATAATAATAATAATAATTGTCACCGGATCGCGAGGGTTAAGGGTGGTATTCTGAGAGGCTGGATATTTGGTATCTGCTCTTACTTAGCGATGTATTTTGCACATTACACATCAGTATTATTTTGCATGTTATTGACGAAAACCATGTCGGTATTAAAACGATACAAATGGTGTACAGGAGAATGTTAATGAGTAATGAACGGGATAAATCGCTTAGGAAAAGGTGCTACGAAGCCTGCCAGTGGATGCAAGTGTAAGGTAGCTCTATGATACCGCTGATAAGGCTCATATCCCAGAGATATGCGATGGCGGCATACAGACGAGGCATAATAATGGATTAACACAAAAGGAAGAGGCTGTCGGGCGGCGCCAAGTTTTGAAAAGATTAGCCTTATTGTGGGAGATTTCGTAGTACCATTTCCTCGGTAATTAATATTGCATATTACACATCATTATTGATTTGCATGTAATCTATCACTTTTAAAATCGACGTACATTCTTTTTATAACAAACTGGAGGATTTATGGTATATGCGAAAAGTAATCGCCGAGGAAGAGACACTTCGGAATCCCCAACGGCCCTCATGAGAGATTACGGCTGAAGCTTTAATGTCGGCACAATAGCAGGTCAGAGTAACATAGAAGAGAATATAAACGAGTATGATGCAAAATAAATCATTGAAGAAGAAGTGTTACGGAATGATCAGAGTTAGCTGAAAATTAATCCGTAATATCGCTGGAACGGTGGCCTTCGCACCACTTTTTCCTTAGCGATTTATTTGCAAATTAGGCCCCTCTGTTATCTTGTATGATTTTTATACTTTGTTAATACCGCCATAGTTTGCATCAATCTCACACAAGAGGATATTAAGGTTGAGTGCAAAATAGTTCGCCGAGAAAGAAATGTTACGAAATCTCCTATATGAGAGATTCCGGCTTAAATTTAAATCTCGGCACAGTTGCCTCAGTAACCTACAATAGAATATTAAGGCGTAATGTGCACAATAAATCGCTGAGGAAGAGGTCTTACGAAGCCTTCCCAGTCGGGGTTGAAAATTAAGCCGTTATCTCGTTGAAATGGAAGGAGTTTTAGCATCTTTTCCTGAACAGTTTATTTGGCATATTACACCTTCCTGTCCTCTTGGACGTTATTTATATTTTTTTAATACAGTCGTAGTTTCTATTAACACCATATTAGAGGATATTAAGGTGTAGCAGAGAAAATAAATCGCCGAGGAAGGGATCTTACTAATCCTCCAACAGGTGTCCGAGATAACGGTTGCATTTCGAGTTGGTGATGTTGTTTTATGTTGTGTAAATACCTGACGTTATGTACGTCATTGTTTGAATGTTTTTGACGTTTTTAAGCTGCCTAAATCACCATATATATGAGTGTAGGGCAGCTGCGCTGATGCGTGAGATTTTACCTGTGTGTGTGTGTGTGTGTGTGTGTGTGTGTGTACTTGATTTTCATATTTTCGTGGGTAACATGGTCGTAGGGAAAAAGTATCAAGTCGGGGAAAAATATTAGTCGAGGGGAAAATACCTTAGGCAGGGAAAAAGGTGGATTAAGGGAAATTAATCGTAGGAAAGAAGGATCTAAGAGGAAAAAGTTATCGGTTAGGGTAAAGCTTATAAAAAAAAGATCCTGGTGAAAAAAATACTTAGGGGAAAAAATTAGTGTAGGAAAAACTACAGTATTAGTGAAGGAAAATGACCTTGAAGGGAAAACAATATAGTTACTGATGAAAACTAAAAGGTGAGAGAGAGAGAGAGAGAATCTGTATATTTCATTCATCTCAACACTACACGGCTTTATTTACATTAACCGAGAGGAGAGAGAGAGAGAGAGAGAGAGAGAGATCCTAGCGGTGAAGTTAATGAAGGCTATAATAACCCCTTCAGTTCGAGAAGCCTAACTAGAAAAGCACGTCTGAAAATAACTAAGTTAAAACAAAATAAGTCGCCATGTGGAAGGGGTTAAGGATGATTTGATTTAGGAATGGAGAGGAAGGGAGGATGGGAAGCCAGTCCTCTCTTCCTTCACTTCCTCGATCACTTCCTCCTCCAATCCCTCTTCCTTAACGTTTTCTTCTCTCCCACTTCCCCCCCTTAATCCCTCTTCCTCTTCCCTCCCTCCTCTTGTCCACTTTCCCCTCCTTTCTTCTCCTCTCCTCTTTTCTTTCCTCTCATTTTTTTCCCTCTCTCCTTCCTCTTCTCCCGCCTCCCTCCTCTTGTCCTCTTCATCCCTCCCTTCGTTCGTCTCCTCTCCTCTTTTTTTTCCCTGTCATTTTCCTGCTTGCTCTCTCTTCTCTCTCCTTCCTCTTTCTCCTTCCTACATCCTCTCGTCTTCCTCCCTCCTCCTTTCGTCTCCTTCATCCAGTCGTCTTCTCTTTTCTTTCCTCTCTTCTTTCTCTCCCTCCTCCCTCTTTCTCTCCCCCTCTTCCCTCTTTCTCTCCCCCTCTTCCCTCTTTCTCTCCCTCCTCCCTCTATTCGTCCTCACCCTCCACCCAAACTTCATTCAGTTTGCTTTGAGTTGATTATATCCACCTTGAGAGTCCGCCACCTGCCCCGCCCTGCCCTGCCCTGCCTTGCCTTAACCTACACTGCCTTCCTGTACCAGATCTTACCTTGCTCTGCCTTACCATATGATCACCACCATCATCATCATCATCACCGAGCGAATAATTTCTTTTTTCGTACGAGATGGACTGGAGCGAGATTCCGTTGAGATGGAGAGAGTGGAAGGAGGGAGGAGGAGGAGGAGGAGGAGGAATGATAGTTTGAGAATAAGGGGGATGAGAATGGAGGTGGAAGAGGAGGAAGAGAAGAGGAGGAGAGAGAAGACGATGAGGAGGAGGAGGAAGAGGAGCAAGAGGAAGAAGATTAGAAGCAGTGAGTGAAGTGTAAGTGTAGATGAAAGAGAATACGGAAGGGAGGAGGTACAAGAGAAGGGGAAGGAAGGGAAGATGGAAGAATCAGAGTTAACGAAGAGGAGTGGGAAGAAAGAGAGAAAGAGGAGGCAGAAGAGAAGAAAAAGATCGAGGAGGAGGAGAGGAATAAAAAGGAGTAGGGATAGGAAGTGGAAAAGGAAGAGAAAATGGAAGAGGAGGGAACGAGAGAGAGAGTATAAGTTAAAAATTGTGGCTATAGTGTGGAAAGGAGGAGGGGGGGATGCTTCAGGAGAGAGAGAGGGGGGGGTGGGGGGAGAGAGCGAGAGAGAGAGAGAAATAATGGGGTGCTTCTGAAAAGCCTAGTATTCCGTCAGATGGCTCCACTGTAGCAGTAAACACATTCCTGCGCTGTATAAAAAGCATAATTTTATTTGTTAAATATTTACACTTGTGTGAAATTGTGAATCGTGGTAATGTCATATGCCGTAATATAAATAATACAAATAGAACACGTATATATAACTTATCATGAATTGTTTATATTTATCATAAACTGAAATTAAAATATCACTGATGGCATGTGATAGCAATCCGCCATTTCAGTGGTCCTATATTATTTAATTTCTGCTACATTTAGTGCAAGTTAGATTCTTAATACATAGTTTGTTCAGAGTGTAAAGTACGCCTAGTGGGTATCTTGACTCATCCAGTCTCTATGTGGGCAGAAATTTAATGTTGAGTAAATACTGGCATTCACCATCATAAATCATCCGGTCTGAGGAACCGTCCCAAAACCAAGATCGTTTACGCGTCATTCTTTGCCCAGTCTCACCGAGGACAGACGACTGTGGAAGGTACACAAGCCAAGCCATCGCCTCCAAGTGATCCACAAGATTCACACGGAGTCAAGTTCAGTATTCACGCTTATATATATATATATATATATATATATATATATATATATATATATATATAATGTATATATATATATATAATGTATATATATATATATGTATATATATATATATATATATACATATATAATTATATATATATATATATATATATATATATATATATATATATGCAAACGTGAGAGCACATGACGAGTAAATACTAATGCATCCTCTTAAATGTCTACCCCCAGTGAGATTGCATCCAGGTCAAGAGGACTGGTATGTGCACAAGCTACTGACTCAGTCAGTGGAAGATCTTACAAACATATGTGTGTGGACAGGTGGCCTGGAGACAGTTCTCACATGACCATACCATTAGGGACTTGCCAAGAGGGGGCAATGTGTGTGAGATATTGATGATAAGATGACCTTAAGGTATTTATTTGGTAGGCACTTGGTGAAATGTAAAAATTAAAATAACCACTAGTTCTCAACAGAAAAAGACAAAACTTCACTGTAACACTTTATTTACACAAAGCTACAATGATACATATGAATATGACTCTCATGGTGCAAGGAAGCTGCAGGGGAAGGTCTCTCTCTCTCAGCTCAACAGTCAGAAACTCACATTACTGAACTATATGTGTTTGTGGGTGTGTCCATTTACGACAGTAATGTAACCAACGTCGGGTACTGGGACATGAGAAATGGGCGTAGCTTAGTTAACAGCTAGAGAGGCAAGATGTGGGAATGACAATCACACAAAGATATCGCTCAGTGAAACACAGTGCCTGTACATAGTCACTTATGAACAAATGACGAATGTTATGAATTTAGCTTA
This sequence comes from Coenobita brevimanus, assembly GCF_032717465.1. Classification (NCBI taxonomy): domain Eukaryota; kingdom Metazoa; phylum Arthropoda; class Malacostraca; order Decapoda; family Coenobitidae; genus Coenobita; species Coenobita brevimanus. The sequence goes on along the minus strand of NW_027643199.1, from coordinate 54,922 downwards.
ATTGTTTCTACTCTGAGTGAATCCGTGACATTACACGCCATCAAAATAAAATTTTTCATAGAAACTTGACACCCCTCGTGAAAAAACTTAAACACGGGACTGTCTTGTGGTGCGCATGCGTGAAGGAAGCGAGCAAAATGTTGAATGCCAGTATTTAATCAACATTAAATTTCTGCCCACATAGAAACTGGATGAGTCTAGATACCCACTAGGCGTACTTAACAGTCTGAACAGACAATGTATTAAGAACCAAATTTGCACTAAATGTAGCAGAAATTAAATAATATAGGGTCACTGGAAGGACGGGTTGCCATCACATGCCATCAGTGATATTTTAATTTCCGTTTATGATAAATATAAACACTTCACGATACGTTATATATACGTGTTCTATTTGTATTATTTATATTTCGGCATATGACATTACCATGATCCACATTTTCACACAACAGTATAGATATTTAACAAAGAAAAATATGCTTTTTAAACAGTGCGGGGAATGTGTTTACTGCAACAGTGAAGCCATCTAGCGGAATACTAGCTTTGAAAGCACCCCATTGTCACCGGATTGCGAGGGTTAAGGGTGGTATTCTGAGAGGCTGGATATTTGGTAACTGCTCTTACTTAGCGATGTATTTTGCACATTACACTTCAGTATTATTTTGCATGTTATTGACGAAAACCATGTCGGTATTAAAACGATACAAATGGTATACAGGAGAATGTTAATGTGTAATGTACGGGATAAATCGCTTAGGAAAAGGTGCTACGAAGCCTGCCAGTGGATGCAAGTGTAAGGTAGCTGTATGATACCGCTGATAAGGCTCATATCCCAGAGATATGCGATGGCGGCATACAGACGAGGCATAAAAATGGATTAACACAAAAGGAAGAGGCTGTCGGGCGGCGCCAAGTTTTGAAAAGATTAGCCTTATTGTGGGAGATTTCGTAGTACCATTTCCTCGGTAATTAATTTTGCATAATACACATCATTATTGATTTTCATGTATTTTTTCACTTTTAAAATCGACCTAGATTCCATTTATAACAAACTGAAGGATTTTTATGGTACATTCGCGAAGTAATTGCCGAGGAAGAGACACTACGGAATCTCCAAGGGCCTTTGTGAGAGATTTCGCCTTAAGTTTAATTTCGGCACAATTGCAAGTAATAGTAACATAGAAGAGAATATTAATATGTTTTGTGCAAAATAAATCGCCGAAGAAGAAGTGTTACGGAATGATCAGAGTTAGTTGAAAATTATCCGTAATAACGCTGGAATGGTGGCCATCACACCACTTCTTCCTAAGCGATTAATATGCAAATTAGGTCTTTCTGTTGCCTTTTATGATATTCATACTTTGCTAATACCGCCATAGTTTGCATCAATCTCACACAAGAGGATGTTGAGGTTGTGTGTGTGCAAAATAGTTCGCCGAGAAAGAAATGTTACAAAATCTCCATGGCCTGTATGAGAAATTCCGGCGGAAATTTTAATATCGGCAGAGTCGCATCAAGAATAACCAATAGAATATTAAGGTGTAATGTGCACAGTAAATCGCAGAGGAATAGGCCTTATGAAGCCTCCCAAGTCGGAGTTGAAAATGAAGCCCTTATCTCGGGTATGGCTACAATTTTTTGAAATCCACCGTCTGCCGTTCCTGCGAGTTCATGATATGGCTGCACAACTCAATTGTTTACAGTTGTAGGTGTTGCGAGATTGCACAGAGCAGTGGTGTTCCAACCCTCCCTCCGAACCCGGCATCCCTGTGTTGCATGTCATGTTAGACTTTTAATGGAATTTGTTTGGAGGTATGGAGATACAGGCTTCATTGGTGATATCAAACTACGTACTTGAGTCTGTTCAACGTAGGTGAACGATACGTATTTGTCATGAAGCATTTACCCTATCATGCAAGACTTTCAGCCATGGATTTCTTTTCTGTTCATGGAAGGTTATTGCGTGCTGATCTTGTGGAATGCTCGAAGATAATGCATGGCCAGACATCCGTTGATGTCCGTAGATTGTTCCGGTTTTTTCTAGTTGTGGGACCTCTCATGTCAGATCACTTGCTAAAACCGCCTCAGAGAAACTTGGATTATTGTACAGAGTCCGTAACTTCTTCGCCGATGAGCAGTTAGCTATAATTTATAAGAGTCATGTGTGCTCTCAGCTTGAATATTGCTCACCCTTGTGGAATGGTTGTGGAGAGGTTGCATTAAGACAACTAGACAAAATTCAGAATAAAGCTGTTAGAATCATTAACAACCCTGCCATTACATATAAACTACCTCCCCTGCAAGTAAGAAGGAATGTTGCCTCCCTTGCATTATTTTACAGATATTTTTTTGGCAAATGCTCAGACGAAGTTGCGTCCATGGTGCCACCTCTCCATGCCTTCCCTCGTGCTACACGGGCATCTGGTAGCGCTCATGACTGGAATGTCACTCGACCATATTGCACAACTTCTGCCTATCAGAATTCTTTCATTCTCCGAACTGCATCTCTCTGGAACTCGCTTCCCCAGAGTTGTTTTCCTCCAAATTTCAACCCACAACTGTTCAAGTCCAACTGTTACAGATATTTTATGAACAGAGGACACCAGTAATCTGGTGTATGGATTATTTTTTTTTTTACTCATTTGTTTTTCCTTCCTCCGTTCTGTTATTTATAAAAAAAAAATAATAATAAAATAAACTCGTGGTCATGTATATAAGTTAGCACATACTCACTGTTCCCTTGACTGTCGTAAGCGTTTTTTCTGTTTGTATTATGGACCTTTGGAACTCCCTACCTTCCTTGGTTTTTGAGCTAGAAGAAATTGGACTTTTCAAATTGGCCTTCATGCAAGCCCTGTAAGTTATTTGAATACCATGACTGAGGGAGAGCAAGAGACTAGCAAGGAGAGTGTATTTGAGTGAGATGGAGGGGGGGGAGAGGAAAGGGGGAGGCCAAGGATGCTGTTGCAGCAAATACTAGACTTTTATATTCAGCTGGTAGGGAATATAAGAACCTGGAAGCATTAAAACAGTAGCTACAGTGCAGTCCCAAAAACTGAGTTTCTGATTTTCACAATTTTCCAAAAGCCTCTTGATGCCAACTGTTTTTGATTTAGCGAATTTCACCATGTTGATTACATTAACTCCTGTGTGGCGCCTGTTCCTTAACCTTTATTTTTTGTCTTGGTCAGGGCAGTGAAGAGGACATTAGCATCATAAGAAGACGGTGGGCATCAGGATGGCGGTGTGGCCTATGTGGCAACACAGTCTCAGCTGGCAGTTGAGGCAGCCCCAGCACTGGGTCTTTCCCAAGCTTTGCTACTGATGCCTCTCCCAGGCACACCCAGGCTGCCCTCCAACACACCCAGGCCACCCTTGGACACCCAGGGCACACCAGGGATCAGTACTCAGCTTAAATATATCAAGCCACTCAGCACCCTCTCATCCTAAACTCCAGGTCTGTCAGGTCAGTAGGCTTAGTTCTGTATATTCAGTTTTTATCACAGATGCCGGGTAGTGTAGTGGTTATAACATCCCAGTTGGACTCACAGAGGAACCATATGTTAAGTTGTATGGGCAGCACAGTCAGGCCTCGCTGTACGTTTGTTTTGCAATGTGGCTGGAGGTTTTTCAGTCACATAATGTCATCAAGAGAAGTAGGCATCTCATCGTCTCTTAAATATACTTGACAATAATAGCCAAGTCAAGGGTCCTTACACCTTGAAGAGAATAATTAGGCTACCCACAGACCCACAGAAGAACCATTTGTTTAGTGTTTTGGTCAGTACAGTCAGGCCTTTCTGTACAATTGTTGGCTGTGTATAGTCATGTGCTGCTTAATGTCCCTTTGCACAACGTCCATTTGCTTTAACGTTAGGGGACCCATAGGAAGAACCATTTGATAGGGTTAGACGTATGACGTATGACAGAGGAGCTAGTTGGAGAAGAACAAGGGGGATTTAGGAAGGGAAAAGGGTGTGTAGATCGGATATTTGTTCTAAGATGTTTAGTGGAGAAGTATCCAGAGAAGGGAAGGAAAGTGTATGCTGCCTTCATGGACTTGGAGAAAGCTTATGACAGAATAGATAGGCAAGGTATGTGGAAGGTATTAAGAATATATGGAGTGGAGGGGAAACTGTTGAGTGCTGTGAAGAGTATGTACGAGGGAGCTAGGGCTACAGTGCGAGTGGATGGTGAGCTGAGTGAGTTTTTTTTATCTCAATGTGGGACTGAAACAGGGTTGTGTGATGTCTCCATGGCTGTTTAATATATACATGGATGGGGTTGTAAAGGAGGTGCAGGGTAGGGCAGTGGATGTGGGGGTGACTCTAATAAATGAGGGTGAGATTTGGAAGCTTCCGGTGTTGCTGTTTGCTGATGATACAGTACTGTTGAGTGAAGATGAATGGGAGTTGCAAGGTTTGGTGAATGAATTTGGGACAGTGTGTAGGAGGAGGAATCTGAAAGTTAATGTAAACAAAATTAAAGTTATGGTGTTTGAGAGGAATGAAGTCACAGAGTGTGCAGTGAGGTTGGATGGTGAGGATATGGAGAATGTGAGTGCATTCAAGTATTTGGGTAGTGTGATGAGTAAGGATGGAACTTTGGGGGATGAAGTGCGTGAAAGGGTACAGCAAGGAAGGAAGGTTGTTGGTACACTGGCAGTGATGAGAAATAGGGAGGTGAGTATGGAAGTTAAGAAGTCACTGCATGATAGTACAGTATTGTGATCCCTACCCTGACGTATGGAAGCGAGGCATGGACCTTGCAAGAGGGGAACAAGTCAAGAGTGAGAGCAGTGGAAATGAGTTACTTGAGAGGAGCATGTGGAGTGACATGGAGGGACAGGTTGACAAATGAAGAAGTGAAGGAATGCTGTGGGGTGGATGTGGATGTGGTTGAGAAGATTAGGAGAAATACACTGAGGTGGTTTGGACATGTGAAGAGAATGGAGAATGAAAGACTGACTAAGAGGATGTATGTAGGTGAGGTGGAGGGAGGGAGAGGGAGAGGTAGACCGAGGATGAGGTGGAGGGATGGAGTTGAGAGGTATATGAGGGAGGGGGGGGTGAGTTGGGGGGAGGGTAGTCAAATGGTGGGTGACAGAGCGACTTGGAGGCGTTTTGTCTGCGGCCACCCTTTGCGGGATTAGGGCGTCGGGCTATAGATAGATAGTACGTCAAGACAATCATATTATGGGTTAAGGAACGTGATGATAAAAAGTGGGAAAATTTTCAGCAGGAAAAGGTAATTTACCACCCTGAAAATAGTCAGAAGAATACAGAAAACAAACTGGAGGAATATGAACTGAATTGGTAAGGTCCCTCCACTGCTTTAAGTAAAGCGTACATTTACCGAAATGGCAAAAAAAAAAAGCATAGCATAAAGAAAGCACCATCATAAAGATTTGGAAGGACCGGGAGAAGATAAATATCGTGCGTAGGAAGTGATGCAAATCTGGCAGCTGTGAAAATTTATATGTTATCCTGAAACTGACTGAGAAGCTTTTAGGGCGTTATGTGGAGCGTCAGAGAACGCAAACTCTCACTTTTACCCCTTCTAACCACCTTACCCCACGTACTTTACCTCCACCACGTACACCTATATGCACCATCAGATAAAACACTGAAAGAGATATAACTGTTGTAATTAAAAACATCAGTGGTATTAAAGGTAGCATGAACAAAAAGAGAAGTTGGACTGGGTCAATGCCACCTCCGCTGGGTGGCTCCCCGGTATTTTCCTCCCGCCCCCAACCCCAATGTTGTCAAAGTTTCGCCTTTTCATATCATGTGGCCTTTGGGAGAGACATTAGGCTGTATAGTTAGACTAAAATTTACGGGTCTGGCTGTTTTAGGGAACGAAATGGAGCGAAAATGTTTGCAAACCAGAAAAAAGGTACTTTTTCATCCATGTGTTCTCCTGAGTTAACGTTGCGTTTCACATTCATCGTTCAGTATCGCTCTTCCCAACACATTTCGGACTGATTGAGCAGTTTAGCCATATGCTTAGTCTGTCAGAAATGTGTTGGGAAATGCGATATCAAACGAAAAATGTGAAACTGAAAGCTAACTCACGAGAACACACGGATGAAAGTAATTTTTTCTAGTTAGCACAAATTTTTGTTCTATTTCGTCCCCTATAACTGCCAGACCAATAAATTTTCATCTAACCATATGGCCTAAGGTCTCTCCTGAAAGCCACATGATATGAGAGAAGGTGAAACTTTGACAAAACATTGGGGTTGGGGGGTGGGAGGAAAATACCAGGGAGCCACGTATCAACAAAAGGGTACCCAGCCCAACTTTCGTTTTTGTTAATGCTATTTTTAATACCATTGATGTTTTTAATTACAACAGTTATATCTTTTCAATGTTTTACCTGATGGTGGATGCAAGTGGGGGTAATTTACATGGGGTTAGGTGGTAAGTAGGGGTAAAAGTGAGAGTTTTGGAAAGTTGCCAGAACACATTGTATCATTATACATGTAAACATATTGTCTGAGTGATGCGGATTTGAGTATCACAGTCCTTGTCCAGTCCCTATTGCCCGCGGTACTCAAGGTTTGAGTGTGTGTATATATATATATATATATATATATATATATATATATATATATATATATATATATATATATATATATATATATGCAGTAATCCCTCCAATATCCGATGTAATAGAGCCATAGGCAGGTCTGGATAGTGGTCCTGTCCGGATATTGGGCCCCAGCTTATGGACTTGTACTTATGGACCCTAACTCAGAGAAACACCTATACAACTCCCTCTGGACATGCATTGCACCTATTTAAGACCCAAATCACACCAATAAGGGACATAAAAGACTGAAATAAATGCAAAAGAACCATAAAATGAGGTTTTAGAGGTGAGTTTATACAATATTAAACATTCTGGGTACTTACAAGTCCCTGGCTCCTGGACTGGTTTGAACCACCAGTTTGCAGTCCACAGTTAATCCTCTGCACTCTAAATTCTAATTTCTTAACACTGCACAACACTGTAAATTCCCGTGTGTTCTAGTGGTGAGGTATTGCAGTTTATTCACTGTTTATTCACAAAAAACAAGCACCTGTGGCTTGCACTGGTATCAGCATCTGCTCTCGATCAGAGTTAGGCTGTGACTGTTGATGATGGCAGGGTAACAGAATTGCCAGATCACAACAGCCACATTACCAATCTCCTCAACTTTCATTACCAAATTTAACTTTTCATTACCAAATTCGTAAAGCTAGCATTTATTCTTCACTAATTATATATACAAGTGGAAATACATGTAATCACTCTCCTTATAATTAACACCATGTTGATTATTTTCACACTATGTAGGGTAGCAGATTAATCAGAGAGAGCAAACAATCCACCATCTCCATCATGTGTATCCTCATACATATGAAAAATCCATTTGATAATGCATTATTCTGATACATTACCAAACGAATTTTTCATTACCAAATTGGCCCACACTTGGTAATGAAAAATACCAAATGGCATCCCTGACAGGGAAGGGGGGAGGAAGGAAGGGGTGAAGGGACCATGGTGTAACAGCTGTTCGGTGCCAGGCGGCAATTTCAAATTACGGGTGGGAAAAAGTCAGATTTTTTTTTAATTTTTTGCGGTTTTTGGCCCATTTTGGGAATATTGGATCCCAGGACGATTATGTCCGCTTAGTGGGGATGTTCGGATATTGGGCGTTCAGATATTAGAGGGATTACTTTTATATATATATACAGTATTTATATTTATATATATACACTCAATCCTCGTAAATCGCGGCAATTTGGGTCTGGACCACTGCTGCGATTTACAAATTCCGTGGTTTATAAATAGTAACTCTTATGTGAAAAATGAATTTGAATCTGGACTTTGGCCAACCACCCCCCACAGCACCCTACCTACATCTGTCTAGGCACCATCAAACACAAACATACAAATTTAGGAATATTCAGTGCATGTATTTAATAGAAATAAGCAATGTTAACGGATCTCACCTTAATCCTATGACGATATTGCTTAAGTGAATGGAGTGGGGTGGTGCTGGGAAGAGCTTAGAACCTCTCAGCACTTGTTCTTCCCAAACTCTTCCGCCAGCTTTGAAAACTTCTCTCCCTTCTCAATACGACAAATGAGCTCCAAATGTTGACTGTACGACAACGACGGCTTCTTCTTGATGCCATACTGTTTAGAGCGCTTCATTGGGGGTTCGGGAGGGGCCATGGAAGGTAGGAGGCAGGGGGGAAGGTGCACAAAAAATGGCAGGTAGCTCCCGTACTCCACAGCGATGGTCTGTAGTGTGCGGACTGGCGGGAAGAACAACAACAACGTGGCAGCATTAGTATGCACACTTGCCACCAGGAATGGGTGGTGATTGGTTGTTGGGTCGTGATTTTCAAATTGAATGCCGCGGTTTACAATTCTCCTTGGAAAAGGCCCGCTTCGGTGCCTAGGTCCGTGATTTTCGTGGCTTAACAGCGATTTAAGGGTGCCAGCAGTCTGACAGCCACTTAGCTGTGATTTACGAATCCGTGGTTTATAAACACGCGATTTACGAGGATTGAGTGTATATGTATATTATCATCATCAGCCATTTGAGTGTTCACTGCAGGACTGGCCTATCCCAGCCGAAGTGGGGATGATACAGCCTATGTATCTCTACCAAGTGGCTTAGGCTGTCTGGTAGAGATTGTATGTAGGGTGAGAAGTGCTTGTAAGTGTGTTTGTAGTGTTGAAGTGGCTTTGGATGTGTGTGTAGTCTGTGAACCAAGTGTAATCTGCCCGTGCAAGCTGACATATATACAAATATATAGTATATATATATATATATATATATATATATATATATATATATATATATATTTATAGAGATAGATATATACAGTAACCCCTCCAATATCCGGATCAATAGAGCCATCGGTAGGTTCGGATATTGGTTTCGTCCGGATATTGGGCCCCAGCTTATGGACTTGTACTTATGGACCCTAACTCAGAGAAACACCTATACAACTCCCTCTGGACATGCATAGCACCTATTTAACACCCAAATCACACCAATAAGGCACATAAATGACTGAAATAAATGCAAAAGAAACATAAAATGTGGGTTTAGAAGTATGTTCATACATTAATAAACATTCTGGTACTTATGGACTCTAACCGAACCTAACTCTGAAAAACACATTCCTACTGCACATGCATGAGGTAAGTATAGTATGGAAAAAAGTACAGTATGACACATTCTGGTAAGTATAGTATGGAAAAAAGTACAATATGAAACATTCTGGTAAGTATAGTATGGAAAATAGTACAATATGAAACATTCTGGCTACTTACAGCAAGTCCCTGGCCACCTCGATGAATAACCGCCTCCTCTCGGACTCTGACAGTAAGAACGATTTCCTGAAGCACTTGCACTACACTCTTCCTGAAGTCTTGCACTGAACTTAGTCAATAACACACAGAAGTCCGTTCTCCTCACAGTGTTCACTTTAGTCCAAATAATGTTCCATTAAATTTAAGTGTTGCACATTAACTTTTCCCAAGTTTTTTAAATTTTCCAAAGCCAAAACAAAGAAGGTTAGTTACGTTAAATTTCTTTTCTACTGAGTCTTTTCTCTCATTTCGAAAACCTTAACACAACACACCGTTTTTTTCACTGCACAACACTCAAAATTCCCGTGTGGTCTAGTGGAGAAGTTCTTGCTGTTTATTCGCTGTCAGAGTCTGAGAGTATCACTGGCAGGCGACCAAGGGGTGCATCGGTGGGTCGTGGTGATGGCGTACCGACTACAGAAGACTCTGAAGATAGCCGCAAACTCACATCGAGCGGTGACTCCACTGTAGCTGATGTGCTGGGCTGTGGCTCGGAGCATGAGGGCCTGTCTTGGGGAGGCAACGGAGTGGAACCAGGGCTGGGCACAGCGGGGGTCACGGGCCTGAAAAAACTGTCAATCGTTGACTGACGCAAGGACCGACGATTCTGGCGATTGATGATGCGCTGCCGGAAAGCACGCACTTCCTCCACGAGTCCCAAGGGCCCCATCTCCCTGTCGCAGTCCGGGTGTTCCAGGTAGTCTAGGACGAACTCTAGATGTTCCCGGAGTGCGCTCAGCTTGGGGATGGCTGGAGTAGTGTCCTGCTGAGAGGAGTCCGCATCATCATCGCCTTTGTCGTCGGAATCTTCAAGTTCGGGACTGACACCAGCAACCGAAGACGCGATCTCGATATCAGACAACGTCTGATACCCAGGATCGCCCTCGTCGTCATCCAACCACTCACGAACATCATCCACATCAACATCGTTGCCATGCGTACGTAGCCGTGCATGGAAGTCATCCACGTCAAACCCTAGGAAATCGTACTCCACATCTGTTCCGAGAAGCAGACGAGACCAACCATTTTCAAGAGTTTTCACAGGGACTTCCTTCCATGCACTAGCCCAGTTGTACAGCGCAGACTTGATGTTGTAGCGGCGAAGGTTTTCCAAAGTCCGCTTGCCTCGAGTGTCACGTCCTTCCCTGCGCTCGTCCTCGTCCTCGAGAACAACCATCACCTCGTCCAGGAACTTCCGACGGTACAGGCACTTTGTTGCCACGATCACTCCTTGGTCCATGGGTTGAATGAGAGCAGTCGTATTAGGTGGCAGAAACATGCACCTAATACGGCCATTCTCAGCAACCAAGTCCTTGTCGCACAGGTGGGCAGGTGCATTGTCGAGGAGAAGGAGAGCCTTTACCTGGTCGCGAGGAATTCCCAGTGTCTTCGTCTGGTACTGGATGACCTCCTTGACGAAGTGACGGTGAAACCAGTCTTTGAAAATCACAGCTGTGAACCATGCTTTCAAAGAATGGTACCATACGACAGGAAGGACATCCATCACCCCACGAAGGCACCGAGGCTGCTTTGCACGGCCAACAACAACGGGCTTAAGCCGGTGCATGCCGTTAGCATTGGCACAACACAAAGCAGATATCCGTTCCTTAGAAAGCTTGCGGCCAGGTACACGCTTCTCCGTCTCATCGGCTAGAGTGTTCGTTGGCACCGAGCGATAGAATAGGCCAGTTTCATCATCGTTATAGACTTGACCGAGAGTGAGGCCCTCCCTGTCGATCAAGCCTTTCACCTTGTGCCGAAACTCGTCCACTCCATCCTCGTTAGCGTCCAATGCTTCGCCATGTGCTTTACGGTTAGTAAGGCCATGTCGCAACTTGAACGCGAAGAGCCAACCCTCGGATGCCTTGAAGTCTAGGGCGTCGTGAAGCCTTGCAAACTTCTCAGCAGCAGCCTTCAGCTCCGTTCCTCGTACCATCACACCAGCTGCACGTTGCTGTCGATACCAAATCAACGTGGAGCGGTCGATTTCTGCATACTTGGGGGTAAACATAACCTTCCTCTCCACGTTGCGTTTGCTTCTCGACGAGAAGTCAGCCGTGTACTGCATGAGCTTGTCTCGGGAACGCTTGATATCGAACAAAGTCGACCGGGCCAGGTTGAACTCGCGGAGAATGTGTGAAGAAGACCAACCCGCATCAACTTTCTCCAATATCTCCCGTTTCTTCTCCAGAGTCAACACCACTCTCTTCCTTTTCTCAGGTGGCGGGGCCATCATCACACACACTAAGAGTAGGGCAGAGAGCAGCAGGAGGCCTTGCAGCAAGTACGGCACCACCACAAAAGCGAGCACGTGGGCAGCCATGGCGAACAGCGTAGGTCCAGTCGCGGTGAGAGACAGGCGGGAAGTGGGGAGGATGCAGCAGCGCTCTATCGGACGTCGGAGGAATGACGAACCAAAACAATGCTCTCATGCGGCGTGCGCGGCAAGTTCAAATTACGGACGGCAAGAAATCGATTTTTTTTTTTTAATTTTTTTGGATTTTCGGACCATTTTGGGAATGTTTGATCCCAGGATGATAAGGTTCGGTTAGTGGGGATGTTCGGTTATTGGGCGTCCGGATATTAGAGTGATTACTGTATATATATTTATAGAGATAGATAGATAGATAGGTAGATCGATACACACATATATATATACATGCAGAAACTTCACTTCATCATGAAGATATGTATGCAATATAACCACAGAAGAAATGAACGGAGCGACAGTGAATACTTTCGTATATTACATCTTCAGACAGAATGAGACTGAAAAATAAAGGATAGAGGTCTTTTATGCACACCTGCTGCAGGGAGTGGCACACAGAACAAAGGACGACCTGAATTCAAACTGGTCGATACACAGAACAACAGGTACCTGACTTTTCACCTGTGGCTTAACTTATGCAAACCTGCAGCAGGGAGTGCCATACAACAAAGGATGACCTGAATTTAAAAATGAGCAATGCACAGAACAGTAGATACCTGATTTATTTCCCTAGGAATGTACCTGACAAAAGGGGGTAAATACTGTGGCTTAACTTACGACCTTGTGGCTAAATGTTAGGTGTGTCCCACACAGGTGTGACTGCACTACCAGGAGACAAGGAACAATAAGTTGTTAGTGTGGGGGATACTGCTGTAAAATTAATTCACATAACAATTTATCACACTTAAAATGACCATAGCTCATGTTTACACTCATTTCATATGTGCCAGAAAATAGGCAAGATTCTATTACATTTCATTCATTAAAGCTTTTTGATCATGCTAGAATCTTAGAACCTGCCCAGTCAAGATGGTGATCACTGGATGCTTGGTGCTGAAATAAACCACTACTAGTAGTTGGGCTGTCCTTACACTGTATTTATGTTGTGAAATTCTAGTTTCCAAATCTTTTCTAGATTGTCCTGTGTAAAAGTTGTTACAGCTTTTCCACGGGATTTTGTAAACAGTGCTTGAATTACTGAGTGGACTGTTCTTGATGAGGGTTTTTTTTTATGGTGTTCTCATACAGTATTTGAATACTACTCGTACATTGTTTCATCAGTATGTGAACATCAAGAAAATTTTCATGGAAGGGGAGGACAAGAGTTCTTTGACTGTTCTGGCTATAACGGACTGACTGGGGTCCTAGCCATTCCGAAAGAAGCAAAAGTCCGATAAAAGTGACATCTGGACATCCCCCTGCTAACCCGGACTTTTTCCGATTTACATGTCGAAGCAGTTTTCTCCATAAGATACAGAAGAAAAGCCAGAGATGTGTTCCAGGCCCAAACCCAAACTCCTATATACCTTACTTAGTCAACAGATACTGACACAGAAACATCATAGGTAATGTCATTATCCTCACAAGCAATACTATTCCTAAAAAATTAGACAGCAAACATCACATGCAGGTAGGTAAGGCGGTGGGAGGACAACTGACAGGCTACAGCCAGGCAGGCGGCAGTGAGCTATGTGGGTGCGGGGGAGGGCGGAGGGACGGGAGGGAGACAAGCAGGGGAGGGGGGGAGGGAACGGGGAGGGTTACAAGCAGGGGTGGGGGAGGACAGGGGGATGGGAGGGAGACAAGCAGGGATCGGGGAGGTTGAGGAGATGGGGAGGGTTATATAAGGGTGGGGGAGGATGAGGTGGGAGATAAGTGAGGGTGAGGGAGGGTGGGGGGAAGGGAAGGGCAGGGGGATGGGGAGAGAGATGAGCAGGAGTAGGAGAGGGTGGGGGGACAGAGAGGGAGACAAGATAGCCAAGCTGCCTGTCTACCCCCCCCCACTTCACCCCATCTTACTCACTTGCTCACTTACTCATTCTCTAACTCTCTCTCTCTCTCTCTCTCTCTCTCTCTCTCTCTCTCTCTCTCTCTCTCTCACACACACACACACACACACACACACACACACACACACACACACACACACACACACACACACACACACACACACCTCTTCTCCCTTTGTCCCCAACCCCCCATGCCTCCTCCATCCCCATCCTCTGCCATGCTCGGTGATTTTTTTTTAGTCTGGCGAATTACTCGAAAACAATTGGTCGTATCAAAATGCCAAAAAAAACACAAGAAAGCTCCTGAAATTCTGCCTCTAGACATATGCTTTGCTGTTACATGGTGTGGGCAGAATTTTGAACTTGAATGTTCGGAAGTTATTTGAAGCAATTTTTACTCTTGAGTAAGTTTTATTGTCACTGCATTTCTGTACTTTTATTCATCAGTTTTTTGTGTTTTTATTAGAGTATCTTACAGCATAAACACCACCGAAGATTTTGGTATACAATTTATACCAATATAACCATCTTCCAGGGGCAAATTTGGCTGTGGAATTTTTTTCTTTGTGCCTGGGCAGAAGCCCCATAACTGGCATGAAGGAGGGATGAGGGGAGTATAGAGGAAATGGAGGGAGAATCGAGAGAGCTGTGTACACCACCACATCTGCATTCAGACACACTCGTTTCTAACCTTGGGAGAGGGAAAGCAGTTAGAAAATACTTAGTTACAACTTAATTTTAAACACTTTTCTAATACTGTAGTGCACATTTTATACACCTTATTACAGTATTTACAATCTTACAAACTACCGATGTTCACTTTCTCTGTATATTTCACTTATCACTCGTCACCCTTGGTCTTTTCCAGATATATAAGAATTTAGTCTGGTCAGCTCCTTGACTCTGGTAAAAGCAAATTCTGGTACTGTACATTGCAGTTTCTGTTATATTAAGGGTTTACTGTATATGTATATGAAATGCTTCCCAAAAGTTGCCAAAACTTTGACTAAAGAAGGAAAAAAGTCAAGACCATAATAACCACCGTCCCATTCTGAAACTAAACGGAGAGGTGTTACTGTGAGAGAATGGGAGTATGGATAGGGTATATGCACGGGAGTGGGTGAGAATAAGAGGACAGAAGAAAGAGTGTGTATTGTTATGAAAAGAATATAAGAGAGTAGACCAGGCTTGAGTCTCTAAATGTTTAATATTAAGATTTGGATGGTTAGGAGGAAACTTAAGCTGAATGATGGTAAAACTGACATCATCATCATCATCATCAGATGAAACAGAAGGAGTGATGACACTGATAATTTTTTTTATGCAAAGAAGAAGGAATGAAGGGCCAGGAGCCTGCAAGCCATTCCTTCCAAGAAAAAAAACAAAACCAGTATGAAAGAGAGCCAAATTCAAGATCCGTTCATTTCGAGATGCCTGGACACACTGAGTTTGAAAAACTGGAGATCATAGGAAGTAGGAAATACAGACAAAGGGAGACAGTTCCAGAGTTGACCTGTTGCATAAATGAAGGACTAGGAGTAATGGTTAACCCTTGCATTAGAGAGTTGGGCAGAAAAGGGATGAGAGTTTGTTGCTAGACAGGTGCTGTGCGCTCATCGTAGGGGTGGAGGGATGCTAGCAGACAGTTCACAGGAGCAATGACCATTGAAGTGGCGATAGCAAAGAGATAAAGAGGCAACAGTGCGGCAAAGAGACAGAGGTTGAAGGGAGCCAGTAAGAGGAGGAGAGTTGTTTTTGTTTTTGTTTTCATTTTTGAAGGCTCCCACATGCTTGCATGCATCGGCCTTGGTCACCTAATGGCGGCTCTTCATGCTCCACGATCTATTGCAGCCTTCCTGTTCAGTTCCTTAACCCTGAGGTCACACTTAATGACCTTGTCCCACGTCTTTCTTGGTCTACCCCTCATAACCCCACCCCCAACATTAACACTTCTCGCCTTCTGCACCCAATTATCATCCCCCATCCTCTGCACATGCCCAAACCACCTCAATCTACCACTCCTCATCACAACACCAATACACTCCAGTCCCATCCTACCTCTCAACTCTTCCATCATAAACCCAGCCCCCCAGGCCTTGCACGCAGGGATGCACTGCACATCCACCTAATCATTGTCATTTCTGTACGTCTGAGCCTACAAATATCCTCCTCCTTTACTGCCCAGGTCTCACCACCGTACTGCATTACACTCCTAACTCATGCTGCATACAAAGACCCCTTAGCATGTAGGGAGAGTCCTCTCAATGTCAGGAGAGGCAACAGCTCCCTGAACTTCTTCCAACCACTTCTCACCCTAGCCACAGAGCTAGCTCCAGCCCCACCTCCAGCACACAACATGTCTCCCAAATAACAAATCTCTTCCACACACTCAAGAAACTCACCAGCAAGTTCAATCCTTTCACACCTGACAATCTCCACCTGCTCTCCCCGACACGCCGCACACATAAAATCAGCATTATCTCACAATCTACCTTTGATACCACTACATCTCTTGTGCACCCATTTATCACAAACACTGCACAAGATGGAATTACTTCCCACGCCCTTGTCACTCAGTGTAGATTCACCCACAGGCAGAAGTAAGAGGAAGGAATGAAGGAAAGAAAGACAGAAGAGGGAGTGTAAAGTCACCTGTAGATAGAAGGACGAGGAAAGAATGAAGGAAGGAAAGACAGAAGAGGATGGAAGGAAAGAAAGATGGAGGAGAGGAAAGGGCAGACACCTGAGAGCAGCACTACATCGAGTGACCAGATGGCGACCGTCCCCACCTACGTTAACTAATAAAGTTAGAGAAAAAATAAAGATACTACTGGAAAGCCCATAAAATTTTCTATAAATTCTGTCATTGGAATGTTTGTATAATGATACGTTTGGTGTACAGAGCTTGCCAAACATCAGGAAATTGGTAAGTTAGGAAACTTAGATTTTCATTGGGAAAAAAAAAAAAAAAAAAAAAAAAAAAAAAAGTCACTGATATTCTTCTAATGCAAATATCATAAAACATATCAGAGAATCTGTAAAACAACTCTTTTATGATTAGTTTGCCACATAGCAAGCCAAATTTATTGCATTATAGTTACCTCTCAAATAACGCGAGGGTTAGGTTCCTGGAGAGGTCGCGTTAGTTAAAAACGCGTTTTTTAAAAACAATTTTCCCATAAGAAACAATGCTAATATTGGGGGTTACGTTCCTGGACTCAGGGAAAGTCTACCCATTTGGGGAGTTATGCTGCTCTAAACTTAAAAGCAACAATATTAATTTCAAGGAAAATCCACATAAAAACAAAAATAGTATATTTGGGGAGAAATAAACAACATTTGAGCCCTAGTTGGGCCGAAGCATTGTTTACTTCTCCCCAAATACATACCGTTTTCGTTTTTTACGTGGATTTTCTTTCAATTCTGCTTCATTCACGGCATTGTGAAAGTTCCTCAACATTATTAATGCATTAGTAGGTCATAAAAACAATACAGTAAAAGCAACATTTTCATTACAGTAAGTAGGTCACAACCAATAACACCACACAGCCTCACTTCATCTGTGCATCATTTGTCGTCTGCTGCTGTCCCTCCTGACCCCACTCCCCCACCTCCCACCTCTCCACACCCTGAATTTGTTGTCCTTCTCGCTTTGCTGTCCCTCCTCACTCTGCTGTCTTTCCTCTTCCTCTTCCTCTGACTCCCGTGCTACTGGAGATGAAGATAACTCCCTTAAGTTTTCTGTCTTCTTCACAAAGAACTGCTTTATCTTGGTCTGAGTGGTTTTCTTCTATCTGTTCTGCAGCATCAAGTTGTAACAGTTTAGATCTGCCATCACATTCCGGGCCAAATTTTGTCCGAAAATGAGCCAAATTGCTCAGAATGGGGCCAAACTTCATTTTCGATTATCATAGTTCGAATAAAACCTGTTTAAGCAACAGCCAAATAAAAAATTTTATTTATGCATAAACTGCCACACATGGTCTATCAGCTCGGGATTGTCCAAGGCGCATGTGGCTAATTTGAAACCATCACGTACGTGTAAAGTCACGTTAAATCGAGAAACCCTTGTTAGTTAAACATATCTACTTAAATATTTGCTCGTGTTAAAACGAAAATGCGTTTTTTAAACTTGCGTTAGTTGAGAGGTTACTGTACTTTAGGAGCCTGTTAATTTTTTTATAGATAATGTAGATTTTTTTTTTTTTACAAAAAATCTCTAAATAAGAATCTAATGAACTGAATTTGATGAAACTTATGCACAATCATTCATATAGGTCAATAATTTGTGTAAATTGCATCCTCCTAGCAGTAATAGTTTAGGAGCAACATGTTGAAAAACACTATGTCCTTAATTACTGTGTTGTGCTTCATTACATCAGTAGGATGGAAGAGATTATAGAATTGAACTCTTAATAGTCATTCAATTCACAGGTGGGAATGTGATGTGCTTGGATCTTTGGGGACGTCAGGGAGGAGCATCCTTGCAGGCACTGCATTTCAGCTTTGCAGTGGGTGCTTTCATTGTACCTCTTGTCATCCAGCCATTTTTTGTGGGACTGCATCCAGCAGAACTCCACAACAGCAGTACATCAAGATTCTCTCCCCCTTTCACCACACAGCTGAGTAGGTTGGTGCGGGATTTAGGGTCTCAGATCTCCACTTCTGAGGCCCCACCCAATATGAGCACTTTTTCTGTAGACGCAGTCTGATGAAGCCCTCCAGCATCTCACATTACCAAATAGTAATGTATCCAAAGAGAAGAGTGCACAGTCTAAAAACAAGCTTACTTTAACATTGCCAGATGTTGACCTGACATATATAACACATTATCCAGAAACAACAGTCCTTGTGACAACTGCAGTTTCATCAACTACAAGACCAGCAAAGAAAAAGCCGGAGTATACTAATGGTAATAAACTAGATTCTGATGTACCCCAGAAATGGAAGAAAACTTCAAATACCAAAGCTAAATATCCACCCGAATCTGAAAATGAAACTGAACATTCACAGGATGTTCCCACAACTTCTTCCCAACCTCCAAACACTCAGCCCCCTTCTACAACAACAGAATCTGAGGTGACTGAGACAGAGCCCATTATCATTCAGACTACTACTCAGCAGACTATGAATTATAACTCAGGGAGTTCTATAAGTGAAGGAGCAGTCATAACAGAAATAGAAAATTATTCCACTCAGAGGTTGCCAATATTAGTACATAGTACTTCTGCTACCAAAACTACTTCAACCACACCCAGATTTCCCACAACGATAGCTTCATCATCTGTTGTAACTAGCAGCACTGTTTCTACACATACCATTTCATCCAGTACTCTCCCAACAACAGCAACCACATCCACAACAACAGTAAGATCCCCTTTCACTACTTTTACTATAGCTCCCAAGAAACCCATCACCCCAATACCTGAACTGGTAAAAGAACAAACAGATGATGTAGTTTACTTAGGTAATGGGGACAGAGCACAAACTCTGCTGGACCCCAACATAATGAATGATAGTGAAAGGCAGGTGCATGAGGGAGATTTTATTCCAGAACCTGAAGTGCAACATGTGAAAGAAGCTTTTGATGTAACCCATGAAGAAGCAGATGTGGTCAGTACTGCTTCATCTGTCCACCATTCATCAAAGCCAGGCACCTACAGCAACAGGAGTGATGAAAGCAGTAATTACTTGGACGATATGGCCCAGCGGTTCAAAGATTATGGTCTGACCAAAGTCCACTTGGCTTACATATGCATTGGTATATTTATCATTCTCAATGCTTTAATATCTGTTGTAATTCTTTGTCATAATCCTAGAGAAACCAGGTCTAAGCAAGATGATGGAAGTATGAGTAAGATACGAAGGAACAGAATAATTGTGTTTACTGTCATATTTTCAGTGTTTATGTTTATGGCAGAAGCATTACAAGGCTCTGTCCATCACCTCCTGGCTTCTTCTGCAACTGACTATGGACTAGATATAATTCAGGAAAGAAAAATTGATGGTCAGGCACTATTCTGGGGACTTGTGTGTCTTGTGAGATTCTTGTGTACTGTTGTTTCTGGCTGCCTGAGAGTTAAACCAGGCAAGTTGCTTATTGCAGCTGTCTTATTTTCTTTTATTGGATCTGTATTTTTAGCCATAGGGTCTTTTGGGAAGGAAGACTTCATTTGGGGTGGAGTAGTGTTTCTAGCCTTGGGGCTAGCTCCAATCCTGCCTACTAGTTTGCTGTGGATGGCTCAGTACATGCGTGTCACTCACCGTATGTGTGCTCTCATGATAGTCCTGGCATCATTCGGCAACTCCTTGGCGCACTCTTTATTGACTCAAGTAGCAAGCAGTTCACATATGTATGCTTACATCCTGGTGACTGTGAGCTTTGTTTCACTTTTCTTCTTATTGATGTCAATATGTGTGATATATTCTTCCCAACGCAGTAAGAGCCTAGGTGTCCCTGTGGGCTACCACCTAGCCCGGCAGCATGAGGAGGAGGACAGTATTGAACTAACACCCTCAGGCAGTGCAGTTTTTACTCCACATGACACTAGGCTCAGTGAAAATGGTGAAGCTGGACAGTCCTTACTAATAGATTAGTTGTGTAGTTTATAAAGTTCTGTATTAACCTTTGCACATATAACTTAAGCTTTTGCTACAGAGTCAGTGTTAGAGAAAGAGTAGAGCATAATGAATCTAGTCATTATTTTCATAAGTTTTTTGCAATAGGATGTTATTGTGGTAGTAGGTGGATAGGACTGGGTAGCCAGACACTGACAACACCAGCATCAACCAAACATGACTAATACTAGTAAAGAGCCAAAGTGACATAACATAAGCATCACAATCATGTACTGGTTCTAAACAAACATAACAGATTATGCCACTTGACCCATTACAGTGAATCGAAAGGGGTTAATCAGTTTAAAATTGGGTCATGGATTTGTTACAGGATGTAATAAAAAATCAGAAGATTTAAAATTAGTTTCTTTCGGTTCCAAGCGGATGAAAAGGAAACAAAATGTGGGAAAAACTAATAAGTAGTATCCACAAATCTCCTGCCTCACCATCACCAGTATGTAGCTTTTCGCTTGTTTGTTTGTTCGTTCATTCATTTTTGAAGGCTGCAACATGCTTGCATGTGTTGGCTGTGGTCACCTAATGGCAGCTTTCCGTGCTGCTCAGTCTGTGTCAGCTTCCCCGTTCAGTCCCTTATCCCTGAGGTCACACTCAATGATCTCATCCCAGGTCTCTTTTGGTTTGCATCTCACAACCCTGCCCCTAGCATTAACACTTCTCACTTTCTGCACCCAATTATCATCCTCTATCCTCTCCACATGCCCAAACCATCTCAATCTACCACTCCTCATCACAACACAGATACAGTCCAGTCCCATCCTACCCCTCAACTCATCCATCATAAACCTACCTCCTCCAGGCCTCACACTTAGGGATGCACTGCACATCCACCTAATCATTGTCATTTCTGTATGTTTGAGCCTCTGAATATCCTCTTTCTTTACCTCCCAAGTCTCACTGCCATACAGCATTACACTCCTAGCACATGTTGTATACAAAGATCCCTTAGCACGGAAGGAGATCCCTCTCAGCGTCAAGAGATGCAACAGCTCCCTGAACTTCTTCCAACCACTCCTCACTCTAGCCACAGAGCTAGCTCCAGCCCTGCCTCCAGCACATAACATGCCTTGCAAATAACAAAACTCTTCCACACCCTGAAGAGACTCACCAGCAAGTTCAATCCTTTCACACCTGACAATCTCTGCCTGCTGTCCTCGACACACCCCACACATGAAATCAGCATCATCTCGTAGTCTGCCTCTAATACCGCTACATCTATTATGCACCCACTTATCACAGACACTGCACAAGATGGAATTCCCACGCCCTTGTGGCAAATCGTACATGGCCACTCCCCCTCATCTTTGACTGTACTGCCACTAGCCCTAGATACCACCGTTTTTATCTGCATTTACTCTTAAGCCCTTGCACCCCATACCATCTCTCCACTTCCTAAATCTTTCCTCTGCCTCCCTTTCATTGTCCGCAGTCAGAACCAAATCGTCATCATACAGCATCTCCCATGGAAGTTCATTTCCGAAGTCACGTGAGAGGGCTTCAAGTACCTTGATAAACAACAAGGGGCTCAAAACTGATCCCTGTTGCACACCAACATTCACTTAAAACTCATCACTCAAATCTTCTTTCACTCTTACGTGGGTGCGAGCACCCACATACATGGCCATAACCATCCTAACCCGCCACTCCTCGATAACAAGCTTTCTCCTTATCCACTTCACCACCTCTCTAGGGACTATGTCAAAGGCCTTCTCCAAATCAACAAAAACAAAGTACAGTTCCCTTTTCTCTCCTATATATATATTTCCTGAAGCTATAAAACAGTGAATATGGCATCGGTCCCTTTGCCTGGCATAAACCCAAACTGTACCTCAGCATTACAGTATTCACTCTTTCTCTAATCATACCTTCTAGAACTCTCTTCATTACCTTCATTATCTGGTCTAAAAGCTTTATCTATCTATCTATTGCCAGACGCCTCAATCCCGTTTGGGGTAGCCACAAACAAATCGCCTCCAAGTCGCCCTGTCCCCCTCCATTTCACTCCCCTGCTCTAACTCACACCCCCCTCTCTCATATACCTCTCCACCCCATCCCTCCATCTCATCCTCGACCTCCCCGTCCCTCTTCCCCCCTCCACCTCACTCACATACACTCTCTTCGTCAGTCTTTCACCCTCCATCCTCTCCACATGGCCAAACCACCTCAGTGTGTTCCTCATAACACTTCCTATCACATCCACATCCACACCACAATGCTCCTTTATATCCTCATTTGTCAGCCTGTCTCTCCATGTGACTCCACAGGCTCCTCTTAAATAACTCATTTCCACTGCTCTCACTCTTGACTTGTGTCCTTCCAACAACGTCCAAGCTTCACTTCCATACGTTAGAGTTGGTATCACAATACTGTCATGTAGTAACTTTTTCACTTCCATGCTCACTTCCCTGTTTCTTATCACTGCTTTCAAAGAACCAGCAACCTTTCTTCCCTGCTGTACCCTTTCAAACAAATTAGACCAGATCTTTCATATGGATGAGACTGGTCTTTTTTGGAAGTGCCTTTCCTCTACCACCTTCCTGACGAAGAAGGAAATCTCAGCATGTGGGTACAAGGCATCCAAAGAGTGTCTTATTTTACTGTTGGCATGCAATGCCACAGGCAGCTGTAAAGTAAAGCCTTTGGTTATCCATAAGTTCGTATGACCCAGGGCATTGCAGTATGACAACATTGACAGTTTGGGCGTGCATTGGATGCACAACTCAAAGGGCTGGGCTACATCGTCCTGTTTGCAAGAGTGGTTCGACAACATTTTCATTCCAGCCACTGAAAGATATTGCAGGGAGAAGAATCTGGTATTCAGAGTGGTGCTGCTGCTGGATAATTGTTCATTGCTATCCAGCATATCTCTTTGACCATCACCCTGCAGTTCATGTTGTGTTCCTGCCACCCAACACCACCAGTCTTGTACAATCCCTTGACCAGTAGGTCACTGCCACATTTAAGGGGCACTACTACACGCAAACTTATGACACAGTGTGAGGGACTACAGATCAGGGGGCTGAGGTGACAGCACTTGCATTGCAGGGCTGGAAGGGAATGAACATTAACTCTGAAACACCCCCAACACCAAATCCACATGCCAAGACCCTGAAACAGTTTTGAAGGATATCTGTCTATTGCCAAACGCTATAATCCTGTAAGGGGTGGTCGCTTGTCTTTGAGTTGGTGGTTTTATAGGGAGGGGCACTAACGCTCCGCCAACCCGCTTGCTGACGTAGAGAACATGTTTGGGTTGGTAATATGGTTACTACCCAGTGTTATAATTGGTTTCCTGGCTTACAGGAAACATTAGACTGGTCACCATCTAAAGCCACTTGAAAAGGGGAGAAGAGGAATAACAAGTGACAGGAAAGATGAGAGAAATGGAAGAGAGGAGGACAGACACAGAAAAAGAATAATAAGTTGGAGTAGGAAGTAGGCGCACATCAAGTGAGTGAATGATGGTCACCACCACCTACCACAAAGTATTTATGTATTCTAATTCACATTTACAGCTTTCAGAGGTAAGTTTATAAAAATGCCCAGTAGATATGGTAATCCAGGAAAAATAACATGTAACCTGTGAAAGACTCATTTGAATAGAAAATATGGAAAGGGCACACATGTTTGATAATGAATTAATGAAAAACTACAGTAACACCAAACCTGATTCCACTATGGCATAAGTTAATGTGTATTGTATGTCCCAACTGCAAGAATGTGCGGCAATCCAGTCATGGATGGTGGCTCATTTGGTAAAGAGGTGGACACAGCCAGAGTTGAGAGTCACCAGCAGCTGCAATCCTTCACTTCTGTTGCTGCTGTTGTTGGCAGTCGACATTAAAGAAGCCATCGAAAGCATCATTGCTCTCAGGAAAGATGTCACCAAGCAGACTGTAAAGCATGGATGGAGGAAACTGCTGCCCCATTATCACTCCAGCTGTGCCATC
Organism: Coenobita brevimanus; assembly: GCF_032717465.1. Taxonomy (NCBI): domain Eukaryota; kingdom Metazoa; phylum Arthropoda; class Malacostraca; order Decapoda; family Coenobitidae; genus Coenobita; species Coenobita brevimanus. The sequence goes on along the minus strand of NW_027643199.1, from coordinate 30,674 downwards.
GACACCTGTCATTAATGCACTACATCAGGCAGCAGAGGCAGCTCAGCAAGTGCCTGGTGAGGGTTTTGGTAATGCCACCAGTGAGGATATTTTGAGTCTATTTGACACTACTCCTGAGATGACGCTTTTGGCCTCATCAGACATTTGGACGGGGAGTGCCTGGTACCCCAGGACACACAGGAGGAGCCAGAAACAGCAAGAATTAAACAGATTGCCGGGCGGACATGACAATACCTGAGTCTAAGAATAGAGAATGCTGGCCAAATCAGGGACTCATTCATGTCAGTTGTGCTTGACATTGATAAGTTACATGCACTTCAAGCTGACATTGACTGCATCCTCTGGGAACAAAAGGAGCTCCTGGTGAAGATTAATGAGTCGTGCCAAACCCTCATCGGAGCCTACCTTCCTCTTGCCCCAGCCCCAGTGCCTGTCCTGCCATGTCTGTCTCCCCAGCCTTCCACCTCTGCACCATTCCACTTGCCACCACCTAGGCAACAAGTGACGATGATGGGGGGAGTTACCTTGAGGGGTTTGAGGCGCTGCTTATTCCCCTTTCTCTAGCCCTTCAGCCTCAGATACACCCCTCCCCAACACCCAAACATCCCTTCAGCCCCTTTCATGGTAAGCGATCACCATTTATTCACCACTTTGTACATTGGAATTAACCCCTTTTTATGCCCAGTAATGTTCCTAGAGATTGTATGTTTACTGCAATAAATATCAGGTATGATCTAGATGAGTCAAAATTTTTCTAGATGGCCAGATGGGGGACTTTGGGAAAAATTTTTTATTTCACCATACCAGTTAGCCTTATAATATGGGTTTCTATGGCAGTTTGATTTCTGCAGAGAAATTCAACATTACATTAGCTGCGTAATTGGATGGGTCACTGTATTTAGCATATATTATGGCTGTGAATGCATTCAAAGTTCTGTTATGAGTTGCACCAAAAGCTGTGTTAAGTTATATTAGTCTTTTGCATCTTGGATCAACATCTAGTAAGGTTGTTGTGGAAGATCAGTATTGTCATGTATCTTTGTTGATGATTTAATTTTCAGTTGATTAAGGGATTTTTATTCAGTACAAAGCATGGTGAGTGATGAGAAGGGTGGGTGGTGAACTGAATGAAAGGAAGGCAATGTGTGTGTGGATGAAAGGATGTGAAGATGTGTAATGGATGCAAGAGCTTATAGAGGTTGGGGGAGTGGACTTTCTGACCACTACTTGATGGTGGCCAGAATCAAGATCCAAGTAAGATGGAGAAATACAAGAAGGGAAGGACGGGAGGATGGAGTAGTTGCAAGGAGAGTGGAAAGGTTACAAGAGGATGAGAAAAAGGCAGAGTACAAGAGAGAAGTGGAGGAACAATTGGGTAAATGTGAATTGGAGCAGATAGGGGATGTGAAAGATGTGTACAAGATATTCACAGAAGAAATATGTGCAGCATGTGATGTCGTGTGTGGGGTGAAGAGAAGACGGAGGGGGGTGCAAGGAACAGCGTGGTGGACTGAAGGGGTGAAACAGGCTGTGGCACAAAAGAAGAAAGCATACAATGAATGGATGAGAAATAGGGGCGTGGAAGAAGTTGAGAGCGGAAGAGAGAGTTATATGTAGAAAGAAAGAGAGAGGTTAAAAGATTAGTAAGAGAGAGTAAGAAGAGAGTGGATGAGGAATTTGGAAGGAATTTGAGTGTAAAGTGGAGGGACTATAAGAAAATGTTCTGGAAAGAGGTGAAGAGAGTAAGACAGGGTGGCAGTGAAGTTAGTAGGGGAGTGAAAGATAAAAATGGTAGAATACTAGTGGAGAAGGGAGAAAAAGTGAGAAGATGGAGAGAAAACTTTAAGGAATTGTCGAACATAGAGAATGGAAGGAATGCGAGTATAAGTGGCTGGGGAATGGCTGGGAGAAGGAGGGAGGTGAGAAGACAGGAAGAAATCAGTAGGATAGAAGTTGTGGAAGCAATGAAGAAAGTCAAATTGGGGAAAGCCCCAGGAATTGATGGAGTGTGTGGTGAAATGCTGAAGCATGGGGGAGAGATAGTAGTAGAATGGATGTGGAAGATGTGCAGATTGGCCTGGGAGGAAGGTAGAGTCCCAGAGGATTGGAAGTCAGGTATAATTATTCCCTTGTACAAAGGAGAAGGGGAAAAAGAAGTGTGCGGTAATCATAGGGGCATTTGTCTTCTTGGTGTAATAGGAAAAGTGTATGGTAGGATACTTATTGACAGAGTTAGAGAAAGAACAGAGAAATTAGTTGGAGAAGAACAGGGAGGCTTTAGGATGGGAAGAGGTTATGTAGATCAGATATTCATTCTTAGATCGTTAGTGGAAAAGTTTCTAGAGAAGGGAAAGAAGTTGTATGCGGCTTTCATGGATTTGGAGAAAGCATATGACAGGGTGGATAGAAAAGAATTGTGGAAAGTATTAAGAATATATGGAGTAGATTGGAAGTTGTTGAATGCTGTGAAGAGTATGTACGATGATGCTAAGGCTGCAGTGCTTGTGGATGGTGAACTGAGTGAATTTTTCTCTTTGAAGGTTGGGTTGAAACAGGGATGTCATGTCTCCATGGTTTTTCAGTCTGTACATGGATGGGGTAATAAAAGAGATACAAGGTAGGGCAGTGGATGTTGGAGTGGCCCTAGTGAGAGAGGGTAGTATTTGGAAACTCCCTGTACTGTTGTTTGCAGATGATACTGTGTTGTTAAGTGAAGACGAAGGAGAGCTGCAAGGCTTGGTGGATGAGTTTGGGAGAGTGTGTAAGAAATGGAATCTAAAGGTGAATGTAGGGAAGAGTAAAGTGATGGTCTTTGAGAGAGGTGAAGTCAGTGAATGAACAGTGAGGTTGGATGGTGAGGAAATGGAAAATGTGAGTACCTCTAAGTACTTGGGGAGTGTGATGAGTAAGGATGGAAGTTTGGAGGGTGAAGTGCTTGAAAGGATACAGCAAGGAAGAAAAGTTGCTGGTTCCTTGAAAGCAGTGTTAAGAAACAGGGAAGTGAGCATGGAAGTGAATAAGTTACTACATGACAGTATTGTGATACCAACTCTAACGTATGGAAGTGAAGCTTGGATGTTGTTGGAAGGACATAAGTCAAGAGTGAGAGCAGTGGAAATGAGTTATTTAAGAGGAGCCTGTGGAGTCACATGGAGAGACAGGCTGACAAATGAGGATATAAAGGAGCATTGTGGTGTGGATGTGGATGTGATAGGAAGCATTAAGAGGAACACATTGAGGTGGTTTGGCCATGTGGAGAGGATGGAGGGTGAGAGACTGACGAGGAGAGTGTATGTGAGTGAGGTGGAGGAGGGGAGAGGGAGGGGGAGGCCAAGGATGAGATGGAGGAATGGAGTGGGAGGTATATGAGAGAGGGGGGTGTGAGTTGGGAGCGGGGCAGTGAAATGGCGGGGGACAGGGCGACGTGGAGCCGATTTGTTTGTGGCCACCCCGGACGGGATTAGACTGACGAGGAGAGTGTATGTGAGTGAGGTGGAGGAGGGGAGAGGGAGGGGGAGGCCAAGGATGAGATGGAGGAATGGAGTGGGAGGTATATGAGAGAGGGGGGTGTGAGTTGGGAGCGGGGCAGTGAAATGGCGGGGGACAGGGCGACGTGGAGCCGATTTGTTTGTGGCCACCCCGGACGGGATTAAGGCGTCTGGCAATAGGTAGATAGATAGACAAAGCAATGTAGAATTTAACACAATGTTCCATCTTTTCTCAGTAAAGGAAAGTTTACTGTTATTGTCAGTGAAATAAGAATTACAGAGAACATGCAAAGGGCAGAATTCGTATTGAAATGGCAAATACAGGTCCCCCTACCTATGAACAATCAACTTACAAATTTTCACACTTTTGAATTTGTTCTTTCAGTAAAATATTCAATAAATTACATGGAATTACATGAGATATTGAACACTTTATTTTTAAATAGGCTTTGTGTTAATGATTTTGCCCAACTGCAGTCTAATGTAAGTGTTCTAAGCACATTTAGAAGGCTTGGTAGGCTTGGCTAGGCTATGATGTTCGGCTGGTTAGGTTTATTAAGTGCATTTTCGACTTATAAAAATATTGACTTACTAGCAGTTTCTCGGTACGTAACCCATTCATAAGTAGGGGAGGACGAGAACCTGTCCATGTTTTAATAACTTTTAAGATATGGGCATGTGTCAAATGTAATGCAGAACTCTGATAAAACTGCCAGCAAAAAAGTGTATTACCTCCTCATGTAAATTCTATCTATCTATCTATCTATAGCCCAATGCCCTAATCCCGCAAAGGGTGGCCGCAGACAAAACGCCTCCAAGTCGCTCTGTCACCCACCATTTGACTACCCTCCCCCCAACTCACCCCCCCCCTCCCTCATATATATCTCAACTCCATCCCTCCACCTCATCCTCGGTCTACCTCTCCCTCTCCCTCCCTCCACCTCACCTACATACACCCTCTTAGTCAGTCTTTCATTCTCCATTCTCTTCTCATGTAAATTACTGATGATAATCTTGACTAGTGTAATAATTCATCTAGGATAGCTTACCAGTAAGGCTGATCAAACCTCTTGAAATATTGACCCAAGTATGTTAGACTTCCACTGGACCTGACTAAACCAAACCCAATTTTGACCTGGTTATAATGGGGTCCTCCTAAACCTATCAAACTTAGCCATATTTTGACCTGATTATCATGGATTACTGCTAGATCTGATCTAACCAACAAAATTTTGACATAACTAATTTAGACAAGACACTAAACCTTACCCAAATCCACCCAGGTTTTGAACCTAACCTTACTAAATATAGCCTAGCCTGCTAACAAGACACAGTGGCACCTCTAAGACTTGAAATAATAGAAAGTTAACCTTGAATTTGCTGCTGAGCATAGTGTATACTGTAGTGTGAAATGAATTATAGCTAAAACAAATATGCTGAAAGGACAGTTGGTAAGTATCAGTGTTTGCTAGACTGTCAAAGCAATTGCTGAAGTCTAACTTTTGAAATATGTGTTAGGTTCTACTGTACTGTTTAGGTGATACAAGAACAGAAATACAGTAGTGCTTGCCATCAGGTGATGCAAAGTTTTCACTGACTGCTTTCGAAATCTGGAGAAAAACAACCAATAGAAGGCTGCATATGAGTATGTGTTGGGTTCTGCTGTATTGTTTAGGTGATGCAAGAACAGAAATGCAGTAGGACATGCCATCAGTTGCTGCAAAGTTTTCACTAACTGCTTTTAAGGTCTGGAGAAAAACAACCAGTAGAAGGTTGCATAAAGAAACTTCATTTCTACTAGTAAAGAAAGCAACAATTACTAGAAAAAAAATGATTTGGGGGGGGGAGATTCTCAGAAAAGTCTTCAGCCAAACCACCTCAGAGAACCTTGGATTACTGTATGGAATGCACAAATCCTTCACTGACAAGCAGTTAGGTGTAATTTACAAGAGGCCTGTGCACAGTCAGCTTGAACATTGCTCACCCTTGTGGAGTGGATGTGGGGAGGTTGCACTAAACAGCTGGACAAAATTCAGAACAAAACTATAAAAATAGTTAATAACCCAGCAATTACAAATGAAATACCTCCCCAACAAATAAGACAGATTGTTGCCTTCCTGGCATTATTTTACAGATACTTTTATAGCAAATGCTCAGATAAAGTTGCATCCATTTTGCCACCTTTCCATGCCTTCCCCCATGCTACATGGGCATCTGGCAGTGCTCATGACTTGACTGTCACACTACCATACTGCAGAACTTCTGCCAATCAGAATTAATTTATTCCCAGAACTGCTTTTCTTTGGAATGCATCTCCCCAGATTAGTTTCACCCCAGCTTCAGCTTACAGCAGTTCAAGTCCAACAGTTTTATTTTTTTGTTTGTTTTTCCAAAGAGGATGCTGGTGTATAGATTTTCGTTTTTACTTAATTTGTTTTTCCTCCCTATGTTGTTTTGTAAAGAAGAAAAAGGTAGACATTCTTTGATGTTATCCTTAACATTTCACATTATTATAGTACTTGCTTAAGAAAAGGTTAACACATAATCACATTTCTGGTGGTTTACACCTTCCTTCATTAATTTTCTTCCTCAGAGATGAAAGAAACAAGGGACAACTTTGTAAAAGCTACATTGTTGGATGTTTGTGTAGAACCAGCAGACCTTTGTCATGGCAATGTGATGTCATCACTTCAGCTTTCTAACTGGGCTTGAATGAAAGTCACTGAATGGGAAATGTCCAAAGCTTAGACTGAATAGCATGATTGTGAGGGCTTTGAAAGGTAGAAGGTGAGGATGTGGTGGAGACATTCAAGATAGAGGATTTTTTTTCCACTTTGTATGCGAGCAACAAGATGGAATGGGGTCCACCGTCAAGTATGTATTATGAAAGTTTTATCAGAGAAGAAATGAGCTCGGAATGTTTGCCAGTCAGTGTTGTAAGCAGCAGAGGAACTTCGTATGTGTGTGTTCTTACCTAATTGTATCTTTACAGGAATGAGCCAGGCTCATATTGTTACATGTATTAAACCATTTTTATCATACATATCCTTAAATTTATGAATAGTTTTGGCACACACTATTTCATTCGGTAGTGCATTCCACTGATCAGTTGCCCCATTTGGGACCATGAATTTCCTTATGTCTTTATCACCACTCTTTTTTATGTAGTTTTTTGCAGTGTCCTCATGCCGATGTTTCCACATAGGTTATATATTCATTTATGTCTATTTTCTCGTTCCCTGAGATGCATTTATTTAGCATAATAATGTCTCCTCTTTTCCTTCTCTCCTGTAGTAGCTTAGATCCCTTAAGCTTGGTACCCTTCTTGTAGCTGCCCTTAGTATTATTTCAATCTTATCTATGTGTTTTTTGAGATGAGGATTCCAGGCTACTGATGCATACTCCAGGGTTGGTCTGATGAATGATATCTTTCTCAGCATGTCTTCATTTGTGTATGTGAATTTTATTCTCATATTAGCTAGCAGTGTATATATGTTACTTACCTCCTCACTGATGTGATTAGCCGGAGATAGTCTGTTATTGATAATCACTCCTAGGTCCTTCTCCCTTTCTGATATGGTTAGGGTTGGTCATCCTAACTTATAATCCCAATCTGGTCATTGCTCACATTCACCAAACTTAATTACATGACACTTGCCTGCATTAAATTCCATTCGGCATTTATCGCTTCATTCATGAAGTTTATTTAATTCTTCTTGTAGCTGTCTGCAAGAATCTGTGTTAGTATCTTTCCTTTGTGTTATTGCATCATCCGCCAACATATTTAGATGGCTTCCATTTCCAGTGTTACTGTCTGTCATTTATATACACTAAAAACATACAATAATTGGTGCCAGTACTGATCCCTGTGGAACTCTGCTAGTCACTTCCCTCCATAATGAGTAATTTCCCCTTAGTACTGTTCTCATTTTTTTTTTTTTTTTTTTTTTTTGTGTGTGTGTGTGAGAAAATCCTGCATCCAACAGTACAGGTTGCCAAGGATACCCCCTTGATGGTACAGTTTCCATAAAAGTCCTTGGTGCAGTACTCTGTCATATGCTTTCATGAAATCTAAATACTGTAGATACTGTCCACCCATCTTTCTCTTTTCTGTAATGTTTCTGTAATTCTATTGTAGTAACTTAACAGATTAGTAACACATGATTTTCCCTTTCTAAAACTGAACTGCCTTTCTGTTATCATACTGTGCTCTTCTAGATGTTTTACCCAGACTTTTCTTATCAGCTTTTCTAGTATCTTACCTACAACACTGGTCAGTGATACTGGTTGGTAGTTGGGTAGATTCTGTCTATTCCCTTTCTTGAATAGGGGAACAGTGTTTGCTTTCTTCCAAATATCAGTAGTTTACCTTGACCTAAGGATTCCTTGATATAAAATATAATAGTCTGCTTAAGGGGAGAGGATGCCAGCAGGGACCGATTTTTGACTGACAAAGGCATTTTGTGAAAGTTACCCCGAGTATCACTCGTTCTCTAAAAATTTGGCAGTCGTACGACAATTCTTTCCCCTTCATAAACATTATTTTGTAATTCCAATTTTGAGGTCACTTCCCCGCAGAAACCTCCATTTTCTATGTAATGTATAATATGACCACTTTTTTTCCAATTTTTTTCCTTTTTTTTTCTGCAAAAAATTTTGTCATACGTCTGACAATGGGAGTGTGAGTGTGTGGAGGGTGGCCGAGACTCCGAGGTGGAAAAGGCCAGAGATGCTATGACACTGGGAGGGGTGAGACATGCCAGCTTCAATCTCAACCCGTTCTCAGTCTCCGCTAATCTTGGCCATTTCTTATCGTTTTCGCACACTTTTTGAAGATGGGGTGACCATCTAAGAGCTACTGCAATGTCAGAAAACGGCATAGAAGAATTTGACATAATTTTGAGGGGAGAAAAATGCATTGAAAGTAGCAGTTCTTTCTCGACCATTGCCACCTCACCTGACGACCCCCAACCTTCTACATCTTTTTCTCCAACTTCGTCTTCTCCAACACCCTGTACCTCATCATGACCATCCCTAATCCTAACTCATAAAATAAGTAAAATTACCTAATTTGTTTCTAATCGTACATACACTGCAAGTCAACAGAAAGCGAGTGATATCTCAGAACTAAACTTATTGTCGTTTGAAGTGGTATAACTCCATTAGTTTTGAACATAAGACAAAAAGCAAAATACCTACAAAAAGAGGAATGAAAGAGGAACATTTTGTGCCTATATTTTTGTCAGAGACTGACAAACATGACTGTAATGATTTTTTCAACATAACAAAAAGGGGGTAAAAATTGGGATAAATACGTAGGCATTCTGGTAATTTTTTTTTCAACAATGGTGAATACTAAAAAACTGTTAGGGCAATTTATTAATGAGGGTTTTATTTGTAAAACTACCAAATGTTATAGAGATCAGATGAACACATTCCCTGGTTTATCATTTCTTTCTTTTTTTTTTTTTTTTAAACTGATCAATCAAATTTACTCAAACTTTGGGATGTTATTGGCCATATAAAGTTTCAAAACATATAAAAAAAAAATCAGACAAATATAATAAAAACAAATGTACCTTCATAAGTAACAACCATCTGCTCCCCTTAACTCTTTTGCACATTCATGTAGCACGCAGGCTGAAATTTAGTCAGGACCACATGCTTTTCCTTTGTCTAATTTACTTAACTCTTCCTGCACTTCTTTTTCTGATATTTGTATATCTGGTAATGCGTGTGGGCATGGATGTCCCATATCATCTCCTTCAAAATTATTTTATTTGTAAAAACTGATTGGAAATTTTTATTTAGTGCTTCACAAATATCTTTCTCATGTGTATAGATGATCCCCTCGTCTGTAATGGACTGTATTTTTTCTTTAACTTTGGTTTTGCTTCGGATGTAGCTGCAGAGTAGCTTTGGTTGATCACTGCTTTTATTTATAATGTCTTCCTCAAATGTCATTGAGCATCCCTCCTTATCTTTGTATAATCATGTCTTGCCTGTTTATAGTCGTTATATGCCCTTTCACTATTAAGTCTTCTGTATCTATTCCACAGCAAATCTTTTTTTTCTTTTATTTTTTTTTTACATTATGAAACCATTTCTTTATTTTCATTTGTTTCTTTGTGCTGAGAGATGTAATTTTGGACTCCTATTTCTTAAAAATCACAGAATTTTCTATATATTATATTTAAAGCTTGTCCTCTAAGCTCGTTTTCCCAGTCTGTTTCTAAAAAGTACTCCTTCAGGTCATGGTAGTTGCCCTTTTTGTAGTTTACACTCTTTTCGTAACTCTCATTACTGGTAAGTATGTCATAAGCAATCCTGAAGTTGCAATTTAATGCTGCATGGTTGCTTTTGCTTAATGGATGGTGATATATTATATTGTCGGTATCATTTTCTTGCCTAGTAAATATAAGATCTAGTACTGATGGATCATCAAGTCCTCTTTTTCTGGTGTTTTCCTTCACATGCTGTGTAAGGAAAAAACCCTGCACAAGATCCAGGAACTTTTGATCCCAACAGCTTTCATGGCTTCTTACATCCAGAGTATTCCAATTTATATTTGTATTGAAATCTCCAGTTTATGTAATTCTTTCAGATTTCTCTTCCATTCTATGTAGTAATGTTCTTAAACTCTGAACTGTACTTTCTGCCAGGTCTTCATGTTCATCTCTTTCTCTTTCCCAAGTGTTTGTTTTGGGTGACATGTGTAAATTTGCCACAATTAATTTCCCTTCAGTTGTGTTAATCTCCAGTGCAATCAGTTCTACAGTACCCTCGCGTCCAACACACGTTAGTCCAGCATGATTCACGTCCAGTACAGAGTGCAAATAATTAGTATTGTTTAATATGATTTAATTACTGCAACACGAGTGTGTTAGCATAACACGCACAGAGCTCCGAGAAGTGGGCGAAATCCGCAGAGTTCACCTCTAGCACGATCACCCCCGGTCCAACACGGTCATACTGGACATTCCCACGATGATGATAGCCAATGAAAACTTCTGATCAAGTAGCCTTCCCCACCCACTATCGTGATGTGATCGTGATGCCGCCCAATTAAAAACGCTTTGCTCTCACGTGACGTTTTGTTTACATTTCTTCCGCCACAGCGCCACTCAGTTGCATAATTCGCATTGGAAGGTGCTTTTTTCTTGCTGCATTTTCTGCCCTTGTTACTGCATTTTACCCTGCTCACGATGCCTAGGAAGCCTTCTGAGAACCCCAAGAAGCATCGGCACCTCCCTCAGGCCACCAAGCTAGAAAGCATCGAGAGGAAGAAGAAAGGGGAGAGGAAAGTGGACATTGCCAAGGCCTACGACATGAATGAAGCCAACGTGAAGACCATAATAAAAAGCCAAGACAAGATCCTGGCAGCAGTGAAGGCTTACAGAGTGCTAGGACAGGCAGAAGCAGGACCTTCCATGGGTGTGGACGAAGATAGTGATTCTGAGTGTGATTTCGAAGGATTTATGAGGGAGGTTGAGGAGGAACAGCAACCATTACCCGCTAGTGACGCCAGCAGCCATCCTCCGGGGACCCAGTAGGACTACCTACAGCCTTGGATACCACCTTCCATTCCCAGCAAGCTCACCAACACTATCCTAAAATGTTAGTTATCATTCATAGCACAGTACCATTTATGATAATTACAATAGTACCAATATATGTATAGGTATATGGTAGATATTTAGGGTGACTTTTCCTAGGGTTGCTGACATAATTCATTTTTCCACATAAGCTCTATTGTTTGTCCAACACGTTTTTGGTCCAACACGTGACCCATGCATGACAATATTACCGTGTTGGACGCGAGGGTACTGTACTTGTGAGGGTATATGTGTTTTTATTTCTTTGACTTGTAGATTTTTCTTTGCTAAGATTATAATTCCTCCTCCTTTTTATATCTATTTTTATTTCTTTGACTTGTAGATTTTTCTTTGCTAAGATTATAATATGAGAGAGGGGGGTGTGAGTTGGGAGCAGGGGAGTGAAATGGCGGGGGACAGGGCGACTTGGAGGCGATTTGTTTGTGGCCACCCCAAACGGGATTGAGGCGTCGGGCAATAGATAGATTATAATTCCTCCTCCTTGTCTTAAAATTCTGTTTCTTCTCCATATATTATATTCCTCTAAGTTTTAGGGTATTGTTTGATATTTTGGGGGTTAATTTTGTTTCAAGTTAATTTTGTTTCAGTCAGGCAAATAATATGTGGTTCCTTTTCTTTGGTATAGTCCTTCATCTCTAATAATTTAGACACCATTTCATCTACATTTGAGTACATCAACTTAATCATCTTGTTTACATATTGGTACTTGTCATAACTTGGGTCTACTACCTTCCTTCTTTTTATTCCCTTCTGGTTATGTATCACATTCATACCTGCAATCCAATTTCTTTGTAAAGAAATTTACTCTTCTTTTCCTCTGATCTTCCCTCGTTCTTTGTTTTTGCCTCCCTCTTCTTCTGTAGTATTCTCAATTCCTGTTGAGTTAGGCATCATTTTATCCATACTTTTTTAAATTCATTTTTTTTCCATGAGTTTGTTTGCATTTTTTTTTAGTATTTCCTCCACAGTGTTCACACTGTGGAAGGTTACTTTCAGGGGCCTTGACTTTTATCTTACATATTTCCCTAGCCTTTTGTGTTCCTCTGTATCTTTATCACAGATTTCCTCTTATACTTCCTTCAATATGCTCATTATATTTGCCATCTCCTTTTTGTCTCGAAATTTTGTTTTTTATTCTCCTTCATCCATACCAGTGATTATGAGTAGTTGCTATCTGCTGAATCTTTGACCAATTTTGGGTTGTTTTTTATCATTTCTCTCACTTCCTTTCTAATGCATTTTTCTCTGACTCTTGTTGCTAAGTCTTTCCTTACTTCCACCATTTCAGCATACGTAGTTTCCACATCATCTTTGTAACTTTGCATCACTTCGTTCACCTGGGTTATCTTCTCCAATCCGCATTTTCAAAAAAGTTTCTCAATCCTGTAAAATTTGCTTTCCCAAAGTTGTATCTTCCCTGTCTATGAAGCTCGTCTCTTGGCTCGACGTTCCCTATTAACATCTGGAACTCAGTGACCACATGATCACTTTTTCCTAAAGGACAGAGATATTTCAATGATTCTATTACATCGGGTTCTTTGGTGAACAGTAAATCTAACCTTGCTGGTGTATCCTCACCTCGAAACCTTGTCTCTTCTTTGACCCATTGCGTCATCACATTATTCATTATTATATTTAATAACATAGTGCCCCACGAATCCTCACCGCCTCCCGAGTACCATTCCTCCCAGTTCACCTCTTTACAGTTAAAGTCACCCACCAAAATTATATTATTGCTTTTCTCAATTATTTTTTGCAAATAGCCAGCCATATCTGACAACATCTCATGGTATTCGTCATCCTTCCATGCTCTCGTCTTTGGGGGAACATACACTACCGCCATATCTCTCTTAACATTCTCTCCAGTTTCTAATTTCATATATATCACTTCAGCCCTGCCTTCTCCCATTTCCACAGTATCTACATTTATGTTGTTCTTCACTGCTATCATCACTCCTCCCTTTTTTTTTTTTTTCTGTCTTTTCTCCACAGTTTGTATTTACCATCTCCCAAATGAACATCAATATCTTCTCTTAATTTGGCCTCTACAAAGCACATGACATCAGGTTCACATTCTCTCAAGAAATCGTTGATTTCGATCCTTGTCGATATGAAACCATCAACATTAGTATATATCACCTTCAAATTATTTTTGACATTCTTAATACCCTCTTCTCTCCTACTCTCTGTCCGTACCACTTCCTCAACTTCTGATCTTTCACAACCATCCCCCCTAGTTTCCTTCACTTCTATTTCCTTAAATACCACTTCCTTACTTTCATATCCAATACTCTCCAAAAAAAAGTATTACATTCTTCCTCTGTCCTCTTATCATTTTTTTCCTTTACTTCTTCCTTTAATGATTTTAAAACTTCTCTTTCTTCTTCATTCAGATCTTTTCTTATTATAATATTTTCCATCCCCGCCTCTTTGCTTAATTTCCAGGTCACTTTAAGTATCTCATTTATTACACTTTCTGATGTAAACTTGACTCTCATTGGTCTTATTTCCCCTTTCTTATAAGGCCCTATCCTCCTTACTTCCTCAGTTTCTTTTACCCTCTTGTCTCCTTGTGTGTGTGTGTGTGTGTGTGTGTGTGTGTGTGTGTGTGTGTGTGTGTGTATGTGTTCATACCTTATTGTATCTTTACAGAAATGAGTCAGCTCATACTGTCCTGTGTTTTGAACCATTTTTATCATACATATCCTTAAATTTATGAATAGTTTTGGCATACACTGTTTCATTTGCTAGTGCATTTCACTCATCAGTTGCTCTGTTTGGAAAACTGAATTTCCTTATGTCTGTTGAGAAGCAGGATTTGCAAGATAGGAAGTCCTGGAAGGTTCTCAGTACTTCTCATATTTTTCAGTTATAGTTGAGAGTTGCCAGTTAGCCTGCTATTTGTGAGTGGAGGTATTTTGTAAGTTATGCATTAAATTTTATTCTGTTTTTTCTATAATGTTTTATATATGTCATTGTTAAATTATGTAATTTTAATTTCAGTTTGTGTGCTAAAGCATTTAGGGTGTTATGTCTGTCTATCTATCTATCTGTTGCCAGATGCCTTAATCCCATAAGGGGTGGCCACAAACAAATCGCCTCCATGTTGGCCTGTCCAGTGCGGTTTCATTGCCCTGCTCCCAACTAACACCCCACCTCTCTCATATACCCCTCCATTCCATCCCTCCATCTCATCCTTGGCCTTCTCCTCCCTCTCCCCCCTCCACCTCACTCACATACATTTTCTGTGTCAGTCTCTCACTCTCCATCCTCTCCACATGGCCAAACCACCTCAATGTGTTTCTCCTAACGCTTCCTATCACATCCACACCCACACCACAACTCTCCATTACTTCCTCATTTGTCAGTCTGTCTCTCCATGCAACACCACATGCTCCTCTCAAATAAATAGGAAGAAGGAACCTGAGGCCACGAGCCCTCAACAACTGTCCCTTCCAAAAGAAAAACAAACTACAAGAGAGAGCCAGATTCAAAATCCGATCATTTTGAGATGCCTGGACACACTGCATTTGAAAGACTGGAAATCATAGTTAGTAGGAAATACAGAAAGAGGGAGACAGTTCTAGAGTTGACCTGTTGCATAAATGAAGGTCTGGGAGTAATGGTTAACTCTTGCATTAGAGAGTTGGATGACAGAAAAGGGATAAGAATTTGCTGCTAGATGGGTGCTACGCGCCCATCGTAGAGGTGGAGGGATGCAAGCAGACAGTTCAGAGGAGCAGTGACCATTGAAGTAGCAATAGAAAAGAGGTAAAGATGCAATAGTGTGGCGAAGAGATAGAGGTTGAAGGGAGCCAGTAAGAGGAGCAGTGACCATTGAAGTAGCAATAGAAAAGAGGTAAAGATGCAATAGTGTGGCGAAGAGATAGAGGTTGAAGGGAGCCAGTAAGAGGAGTAGAGTTACTGAGACAAAAAGCCTTTGACTCCTTGCTATTGAGATGAGCTGTATGTGGGGAGCCTCCCCACACATGAGAGTTGTACTCCACACAGGGGCGGATAAAACCCACGTATAGAGTCAACATTTGTACAGGGGTAAAGAAGGAATAGAATCGGCTTAGCACACCCAATCTTTGAGAAGCAGATTTTACATGAGATGTAATATGATCTTTCCAAGATAAATCCTGAGTGAATGAAACCCCAAGCATGTTCAAGGATGATGCAGGATTAAATTAAATATTATTAAACAGTAGTGGGTACTCCTGTGGAAGATTTTGTCGGGTTGATAGGTGTAAGAACTGAGTCTTTGATGCATTACAAACAACAAGATTTTTATCCCAGCAGCTTTCATAGCTTCTTACATCTAGAGTATTCCAATTTATATTTGTGTTGAAGTTTCCAGTTAGTATAATTCTTTCAGATTTTTTTCCATTTTATGTAGTATGGTTCTTAAACTCTGTACTGTACATTATGCCAAGACTTCCTTTTCACCTCTCCCCCAAGTGTTTGTCTTGGGTGGCAATGATAACTTAGCCACCATTATTTCCCTTCAAATGTGTTGATCTCTTGCAGTCAGTTCTACTTGTGAGGGTATATATATCTATTTGTATCTCTTTGACTTAGATTTTTTTCCTTTATAATCATAACTCCTCCTTTTCTCAAATTTCAATCTCTTCTCCATAAATTGTATTCATCAAAACTTTGGGTGTCATTGGATATCCTTGGGGTAATCTTGTTTCAGTTAGGCAAATGATATTAGTTTTGTGTGTGTGTGTGTGTGTGTGTGTGTGTGTGTGTGTGTGTATGTGTAGTCTTTTATCTCTAATAATTTGGATATCATTCAGTCTTCATTTGAGTACATCAACTTAGTCATGTTTTTTACATATTTGACATAGGCTGAGTCTACTGCCATCCTTTTATTCTTTTAAATCCCTGCTGTTTGTGTGCCATTTTCTTATGTGTGACCATACTACTGTACTTTGTTAAAGAATAAAATACTTCTCTCTTCCTCTGATCTCTCCTCATTTTATGTTTTTGCTTCTTCCTGCTTCTCTGTTAGTAATCCCCATTCCTCCTGAGTTAGGCAACTTTTTATCCATCCTTTTTTTAATTTGTATAATTCCTTGAGTTTATTGACATTTTTTAGTACCTCTACAGTGTTCACACTTTGGAAGGTTATGTTCAGGGGCCTTGACCTGTCTCTCTTATATTTTCCTAGCCTTTTATATTCCTCTCTGTCTTTCTCACAGACGTCCTTTGATATATCTTTCAATATGCTCATTATATTTCCCATCTCCTTTTTGTTTCTTGTTTCTGTTTCTTCTTTCTTCTTCATCTTTGTCAGTGATTACAGCAGATTTGTTGATCTCAGCTGATTCGTTTATGTGCTTGGGCTGTTTTTTATGATTTTTTTCACTTCTTATGCTTTTTTCTTCGATCTTGGTGTTTAACTCTTGTTTCACTTTTATGAACTCAGCATATGTACTTTGTACTTCATCTGTGCAAGTTCTCATAATTTCATTTGCCAGAGTTATCTTGTCTTCAGTATCGCTGCTTTATTCTGTCAAACTACTTCCTTGCATAACTTTATTGTTGAGAAGTGGGATTTGCTACATAGGAAGTACTAGAAGGTTTTCGGTATTCCTTGTATTTTTCTGTTACGAGTAAGGGTTGCCAGGTAGCCTGCAATTTGTGAGCGGAGGTATTTTGTAAAGTTATTCATTAAATTCTATGCTCTTTTTCTCTATAATGTTTTTATTTATGTGATTGTTAAATTACAGTATGTAATTTTTTTTCAGTTTCTTTGCTAAAGCATTTAGTGTCATGTAAAATAAGAAAACTCTGGCATGTTTTGGATGTCTCCGATTTGGCGACTGTTGTTGGTTGGGGCAGGTACCAGCACATCCTAGAATTTTGGAGAAGAAGGGAAGGCTATTTAAGGAGGTGGAAGAGCCTAGGGCAGTCAGTGTCATTTCAGTTTTAGTATCAGTGCAGTTTAATGTCAGTTCAGTGTCAGTGAGGCCTAGTGAAGATCATATTGCTCTGGTACCTGTGAAAACAGTTAAGTGTAGTTGGTAAGCATTAAATGTAATTAACTGGTGAATAAAGACAGCAAAGTTGGGAAGCCAGTGTTTATTTACCATGCCTGAGCCGATCCTGATGTTGCATGCCAAGTGGCTGACCATAGGAAGAACAACTCGCTGGGCACCGTCTTTCCTATACTGAACTACTGCTGGTGGAGCCTGTGACAGTGTGAGATGGGGACGTAATAATATCTGTATACTGTACCTCCAAAAATCACTCATGGTTGACCACTGTACTCCCCATTTCATTTATTTTCTTTCTCAATGATTCTACCTCAGCTGACAACTCATCTATTGTTGTTTCATTTCAGTATATTTACTTTAATAATTCTTCATTTTTTCCTTTTGTAGGTGTAGTTCCTTTCTGATTGTTTCTGTTTCCAGTTGAAAAGAGTTCTCCAGTTTATTCACTTTCTCCATTCATTTATTATATTTTCCCTTTCAACCAGTACTCCGAATTCATCATTCTGTTTTCTACTTTTATCCCTTCTCATACCTACTAGAGGAACTGTTTTCTTTTCTTTTTGAGGGGGGGGGGGGCTTCAGTAATGTACACTCAACCCTCGGCTATCACAGGTTCCGCTATAGCGTATCTCGCTATCACGCCTATATAAAAAACTACCCAAATACCTTTATCACGCACTAAATGCCCGCTATCACGCACCGGAAATGCTCGACATTTTCAAGAAGGCTGGGCTCCAGTGCTCCGCCCAGCCAACAAAAGCTTCACTCCTGTGACGTCAGCACCAGCCAAGCGCTGATTGGCCGCCCGACCGAGTCTCCTGCCCGCCAAACCATTCAAGTGCGCACCCTCAGACCGTGAACAGTGACAGCGAGAACAATAACCTTTTTTATGATATGACCATGGCCAATGTACCCCCTCCCTGTCCCACTACCATCACCCAACATAATGCTGCAGCACCTGGCAGGGAAATAAAGAAAAAGAAGAACCTAAGTTATGCAGATAAACTGGAAATGTGAAACTTATAGACAATGAAGAGACCAAGCAAAGTGTGGGGAAGAAATATAACATCAGTGAATCAACTGTGAGGGGTATTTATAAGAATCATGATCATATCATAAAACATGCTCATTTTTGGACTATTGTATGTTAATATGTGGTACAAAATGGGTATCTTAGGGGTAAAGATTGAGGTCATGGCACCAGTTAGAATTATTTCCATAAGTTCTTCAATTCGGCTATCACGGTTTCGGCTATAGCGCAGCCATAGCAGGACCAATTGGGAGTGATAGCTGAGGGTTGAGTGTATGTGATTATGTGGTCCACCTCATTGGGCATGCTGTTGATAATTCTCTGTACTTTTTATAGTTATATTCTCTTTCCACACTTCTGAATGCTACCTCACCCCACACTGGAGGGCACTTTGTCACGAGATAACACTGTTATAGCCAGGCAGCCTGACTACACAAGCTTCTATTAGCTCCCTCCCCCTCACTGTCAAAAGGAGAATGGTGGGCTGTGGGAAAAGAGCAGCTTCAGTCTGCAGTCTACCAGGTTCATGTTCAGTTGTAAATTGGAGGGAGGTCTGTGAAATGGCAGTGGATGGGGTGACATGGGGGTGATTTGTTTGTGGTCATCTCTTATGGGATTGATGCATCTGGCTATACTGTTGGTAGATAGATAGAGAATGGAGGATGTGATGATTTCTTTTTCCCAGTTCAAGCGAAAATGGCAGAGAGGCATGGCATGAAGGAGGTCTATCTATTTATCTATCTATTGCCAGATGCCTCAATCCCGTATGGGGTGGCCACAAATAAATCGCCTCCACTTCGCCCTGTCACCCGCCATTTCACTGCTCTGCTCCCAACTCACACCACCCTCTCTTGTATACCTCTCCACCCCATCCCTCCATCTCATCCTCGGCCTCCCCCTCCCTCTACCCCCCTCCACCTCACTCACATACACTCTTGTCCCCTCGTCAGTCTCTCACCCTCCATCCTCTCCACGTGGTCAAACCACTTCAGTGTGTTCCTCCTAACGATTCCTGTCACATCCACATCCACATGTGAAGGAGGTACTAAGAGAAAAAAAAAACATGTAGTGTAGCTGTAGAGTCACTGAAAAAAAATAAAATAAAGCCATATTTCCCTTTTCCATTCACTTCAGCTCCTATTCTCCAAATTATCGGACTTGAAAATGATGTAATAGGTCCACTTTTTGAATCATCTTTATTTTTTTTTATGCTCTCTTTTTGCTAGTAATTCTCTCATCCAGTGATATTTTTCATTTTAGTCATGCTAGACTTGAGATAGTTTGGGCATGTGGAGGGGATGGAGAATGACAACTGGTTGTAGAGGGTGAGGGGTGTGAATGTTGAGGGTAGAGTTGAGAGGAAGGATGGGTCTGTAATGTATTGGTGGTGTACTAAGGAGGGGTAGATTGAGATGATTTGTTATGAGGAAGAGTAGATTGAGATGGTTTATGATGAAGAAGGGTGGATTGAGATGGTTTGTGATAAGGAGGGGTAGATTGAGATGTTTTGAGATGAGGAGGGGTAGATTGAGATGGTTTGTGATGAGGTGGGGTAGACTGAGATGGTTTGTGATGAAGAGAGGTAAACTGAAATGTTTTTTGATGAGGAGAAGTAGATTGAAATGGTTTGTGATGAATGGGGGTAGATTAAGATGGTTTGTGATGTGGGGTAGATTGAGATGGTTTGTGATGAGGAGGGGTAGATTGAGATGGTTTGTGATGGGGAGGGGTAGACTTAGATGGTTTGTGATGAGGAGGGGTAGATTGAGATGATTTGTGTTGAGGGGTAGATTGAGATGGTTTGTGATGCGGAGGGGTAGATTGAGATGGTTTGTGATGAGCAGGGGTAGACTGAGATGGTTTGTGATGAGGAGAGGTAGATTGAGATGGTTTGTGATGAGGAGGGGTAGATTGAGATGGTTTGTGATGAGGAGGGGTAGACTGAGATGGTTTGTGATGGGTAGATTGAGATGGTTTGTCATGAGGGGTAGATTGAGTTGGTTTGTGATGAGGAGGGGTAGATTGAGATGGTTTGTGATGAGGAGAGGTAGATGGAGATAGTTTGTGATGGGTAGATTGAGATGGTTTGTCATGAGGGGTAGATTGAGTTGGTTTGTGATGAGGAGGGGTAGTAGTTGTAGTAGTAGTAGATGTTCCCTAGGCAGTCTGGCCGAATAGTCCCGAGTCCCTTAGGAAGGCCATGGCCGAGACCGGGCTTTCCCACAGAGCTCTCAAAGAGTGTATGTTGTGTTGTTGGCGTAGGTGGTTGTGTGCAATGCAGTCTTCCATAATGTGCTTAATAGTATGGGGTGCTGTGTTGCAACCTGGACAGGCATCAGCGACGGAGTCATCTAGCCTCTTCTGGTAGCTTAAGAGGGCTGGATGGTGACCACATCTCAGCCTGGCCAGGTGGACCCTGTCCTCACGAGGAAGATAGGATTCAGAAGGGTGGATGTCAGGAGGCCGTGCATGCAGCTGTGTGTTGTCTTTAAGTGACTGAATGGAGCGGCGAGTGATCTGATTGTGGATATGCTTCTGGAAGCTGGTCTGAGGTGGGCGAGGGGGGAGAGATGACAGTATTTGTGTATGGTATCGTGTGCTGGGTGTTGTTTTGATGTTCCTTGGTGTGGGTGGATGTGCTGCCATGTACTGTAGTGGATGTTGTGGGTTTGTGGAGGCTGCAGCAAGAAGCTGGGTGCCTCTCATGTCTAAGTGATCCTTGACTTTGAGGACTTTGGTTTCTTGATGTAGGTGGTCTGTGGGTGTAGTAGCCGTGCAGCCTGTGATTATTTTTAGGGCCTTGTTCTGTATGGTCTGTAGAGTGTTGTAGTGTTTTGGTGAGGTTAGAAGCCCAGGCAGGGCTTGCATAATTCATCATTGAACGTATGTATTGTTTGTATACTGTGGTGGTGGTTTCTTTGTTGTGTCCGAATGTTGTATGGGCAAGTGACCTCAAAGCATTGAGTCTTGGTGTTATTTTATTTTTAATGTTTGTGATGTGTTGTTTAAATGATATTGATGTATTGTATGTTACACCAAGGATTTTGGGTGTGTGTGTGAGGAGGGGTAGATTGAGATGGTTTGTGATGAGGAGGGATAGATTGAGATGGTTTGTTCATGTGGAGAGGAAGGAGGATGACAGTTGGTGTGGAGGATGAGAGGTGTTTATGTTGAGGGTAGGGTTGCAAAAGTCAGACTGAAGGAGACCTGGGACAAGATAACAATCACCTCTGTGATATGGAACTGAATAGAGGCTGCAAGAGACTGAGCAGTATTAGTGCCATTAGGTGACCAAGGGACTGAGCAGTATTAGTACCATTAGGTGACCAAGGCCGATGCATACAAACGAATCATCTCTTCATTTTTTTTTATTCAGCATTTTATTCAACTGTAGTGCTAAAAATCTTAACTAAGACCAAAGCTATTGCCTGCAGGTCCAAAAATATATATTCAGTTAATTTAAACTGGAGATGATCAGAATAAACATAAAATTTAAATACATCACAGGCTTGAAGGGTATAACCAGTTAAATCCAGGTGACATCCCCCCCCACCTCTGTCTGTCTGTCTCTGTCTCTCTCTCTCTCTCTCTCTGGGGGGCGCGGTAGCACAGTGGTAGCGCGCTGGACTCGTAATCGGGGGATTGCGAGTTCGAGCCTCGCCCGGGCTGCCGTGCTGGGAGTGGTAGCTCGCTCCTGTAACCTTAGCGGGGCTATATAGTCCAATACAGGGCTTAGCTCGGGGGAACTCCATTTCTCCCATTTTTTCTCTCTCTCTCTCTCTTTCTCAACTTGGCCCAGATTTTTGTCCTTTAGCAGCTAATTTCCTATAGCTCTGTGACTGAAAAAGACAATACTTCAGCACTATACTTTCCAAGGCACTTCTTCGTAACTAGTAGTGACTAATTTCTTGTCATACTTCAGTATTCAAGATTAGAGATGGCAATTTTAAACCAAGGTAAAGTTGTTTTTCATCAACTACACTCTCCTGGCTAAGCAAACCCATCAACCACTGGTAAACAATGGGGAAAGCATGGAAGTTTTTTTCCTGGATGGATGCTACATTTGCATCTTTCCACCCAGTTAACATGGGCACCATAGTAGGGTCCACAACATGTTACCCGGTGATATGGTTACCACCCAGCACTGTAAATGGTTTCCTGGGATGTAGGAAAACATTAGTCTTATCATTAAGTGTAGAGCCACCTGAAGTGGAAGTCCGAGTAATAAAAAGTGACAGGAAGGAAAGGGAGATGAGAGGAGGACAGACACAGAAACAGAATGACAGGTGAAGGAAGTAGTAGGAAGAGAGGAGGACACAGTGACTGAGGTGAAAAAAGAAGTAGGAAATGGACAGAAACAAGCATATGGATGAAGGAAGAGAGGTAGACAAACAGAATGACAGGTGATGGAAGAAGAAGGGAAGATTGCAGAGAATGAAAGGGAGGCAGAGGAAAGGTTTAGGAAGTGGAGAGATGGTATGGGGCACAAAGGCTTAAGGGTAAATGCAGATAAAACAAAAGTGATGATATCTAGGGTTGGTGGCAGTACTGTCAAAGACGAGGGAGAGTGGCCAGGTGCAGTTTGCCACAAGGGTGTGGGAAGTAATTACTGTACATCTTTTGCGGTGTGTGTGATAAATGGGTGCACAAGAGATGCAGTGGTATCAGAGGTAGACTGCGAGATAATGCTGATTTTATATGTACGGCATGTCGGGGAGAGCAGGTGGAGATTGTCAGGCGTGAAAGAATTGAACTTGCTGGTGGATCTCTTGAGCGTGTGGAAGAGTTTTGTTATTTGGGAAACATGTTGTGTGCTGGAGGTGGGGTTGGAGCTAGCTCTGTGGCTGGAGTGAGAAGTGGCTGGAAGAAGATGAGGGAGCTGTTGGCTCTCCTGACATTGAGAGGACTCTTCTTACGTGCCAAGGGGTCATTGTATGCAGCATGTGTTAGGAGTGTATTGCTGTATGGTAGTGAGACATGGGCAGTAAAGGAGGAGGATATTCGCGGGCTCACGTACAGAAATGACAATGATTAGATGGATGTGTAGTGCGTCCCTACGTGCAAGGTCTGGGGGGCTGGGTTTACAGTGGAAGAGTTGAGAGGTAGGATGGGACTGGAGTGTATTGGTGTTGTGATGAGCAGAGGTAGATTGAGATGGTTTGGACATGTGGAGAGGATGGGGGATGATAATTGGGTGAGGAAGGTGAGAAGTGTTAATATTTGTGGTGGGGTTATGAGAGGTAGACCGAGAAAGACATGGGACGAGGTCATTAAGTGTGACCCCAAGGTTAACCCCTAAAACGCGGCTGTTTACAGTCGATCCCCCCCGAGTGGCGGGGTTGTATCGCGGTCTGAGTACCTGTAGGAAAATATTCGCCAAAAATCAGAGATTAACCCTAGAACATTATACTTGGTATGGCAGATAGTACTTACATTCAGCTTTCTCCAGAGACAGGTGTTGAGCCTTCGTGGACTACCCAAGGACTTGTGGAGACTTGCAAAGTTGGGTAACCAAATCTTCATTTTCACACCTCCAGCAACCCGGTTTCCCCTCTACCACAGCCTCATTCTGTCACAGTAAACTTTATACTACAACGTAAAGGTAGTTAGGAATCCGTATTTGTACAATAAGCACTGAAAATAAGGCTAAAATCAACGAAGCGTACGGCCGACATGCACTGTGGCGGCGGTCTTCCTGTCACTCAACAAACATTTCCATTTTCACAGCTAAAAACACGTATACTACATTATTTTCAATCATATTACTTCCCAAAAGATCACCACGGCGCGCTTTTTATTCTGCCTTATGTCCGCCACTTTATTCTCGTTCCTGTCGGCTGCTTGCACTGACTGGGAAGAGCTAGAACTCGCCATAATCTCACTTTGAAAGCCTGCAGTAAACTGACGCTAAACAGAGGCAAACCGTGAGAAAAAAAGCTAGTGTTACAACTGGGGAAACAAGCGTTTCCTAGTAGCATAAACTGCTTGTGAGAGGAGATCTCAGATTTACAGTTCTGAGCGCTCAGAGTGCTGCCATGTATCACAGCCAGGCTGGCCGGGCCGTGGTGGGGGGGATACAGGGGGAAAACGCGATATTTGGCAACAACTGAGGTCAATGGTACAAAGGTAAAGTATGCTAGTTGTAGCTAGAGGGTGGTGGTACTGATAGACAATACCAGCTGGAGCCTGCTTGCCCGCGGTTATTCAAAATTTACTAAAATCGCAAACGCGACGACCCGCCGTCCTGCCCTTATGGCCGAGCGTCGCAAACGCGATGATCCGCGTTTTAGGGGTTAAGGACTGAACAGGGAGGCCGCAATGGATCGTGCAGCATGGAGATCTGCCATTAAGTGACCAAGGCCGACGCAAGCAAGCATCTTGGAGCTTTTAAAAACGAAACGAAATGAAACGGACCAGTTGCAGAAAAAGAATTACTTTGAGTTAGTTTTTGTAAGCCTGTGACTGCTAGTAATTGTCTTAGTTTTATAAAATGCCTTGATGTTAGCTTGAATAAAAACTACAGTGCATCAGGTCTGGTCAAATGGTTAAATGGTGTAGGGGACATAGAAGGCTTGATAGCAGCTCTTCCTTAACAACCTGTCTATCTGTCTATCTATTGACAGACGCCTTAATCCCGTAAGGAGTGGCCACAAACAACTTGCCTCCATGTTGCCCTGTCCCCCACCATTTCACTGCCGTGCTCCCAGCTCACTCCCTCCTCTCTCATATACAACCCTCTCATAACAACCCTTTTTGTATACAGTATTACGCCTTAACATTGTTCACTATTATT
Organism: Coenobita brevimanus; assembly: GCF_032717465.1. Taxonomy (NCBI): domain Eukaryota; kingdom Metazoa; phylum Arthropoda; class Malacostraca; order Decapoda; family Coenobitidae; genus Coenobita; species Coenobita brevimanus. The sequence goes on along the minus strand of NW_027643199.1, from coordinate 5,742 downwards.
TTTGGTGCTTGTATAGTGACAGTGTTGGCATCATGAATATACAAAAGCATACTGATATGAAATGTGCACAAGAAATGGCTCAGAAAGTGAGAAATATCCAAATCCACCAAGAATACAACTGTAATTGGCAATGTTGTACTGATTATGATGATTGATTTTGCAGGATGAAGGAAGCAGAAGAGAAAGTCTAAAAGATGACCAGAGAGAAGAAAGATGTGGCTAAGGTGATGAAAGAAGCCATCAATCTGATGAGTAAACTGAAGAACAAGTTGAAGTTGGTGTAGAGAGGGAGACAGGATCCAATAAACCTTTGTTACAAGTACAGTATGCACATTACTTATATCTATAGGTATCTACAACCAGACAAGTAAGGCAGATTATTTTTTCTATCTGTCTATAGCCTGACAACTTAATCCCATAAGGGGTGCCAACAAACAAACTGTCTCCATATTCCCCTGTCCCCTGCCATTTCACTGCCCACCCCGAGCTTACACCCCCGTCTCTCAAATAACTCTCCACTCCATCCCTGCATCTCATCCTCAGTCTCCCCCTCCCTCTCCCCTCCTCTACCTCACTTACACACACTCTCGTAGCTAGTCTCTCAGTCTCCATCTTCTCCACTTGGCCAAACCACCTCTGTGTATTTCCCCTAATATTTTCTATCACATTATTTTATTCACCATAAGCAAATCAAATTGTGAATGACCTGATAGACACTGATTATAACACCATGCCTACATGTGGTTATCAAAATTGCCTGTGATTATAACACCATGCCTACATCTATCTATCTATTGCCAGACGCCTCAATCCCGTTTGGGGTGGCCACAAACAAATCGCCTCCAAGTCACCCTGTCCCCCGCCATTTCACTGCCCTGCTCCCAGCTCACACCCCCCTCTCTCATATACCTCTCCACCCCATCCCTCCATCTCATCCTCGGCCTCCCCCTCCCTCTTCCCCCCTCCACCTCACTCACATACACTCTCTTCGTCAGTCTTTCACCCTCCATCCTCTCCACATGGCCAAACCACCTCAGTGTGTTCCTCATAACGCTTCCTATCACATCCACATCCACACCACAACGCTCCTTTATATCCTCATTCGTCAGCCTGTCTCTCCATGTGACTCCACAGGCTCCTCTTAAATAACTCATTTCCACTGCTCTCACTCTTGACTTGTGTCCTTCCAACAATGTCCAAGCTTCACTTCCGTACGTTAGAGTTGGTATCACAATACTGTCATGTAGTAACTTTTTTACTTCCATGCTCACTTCCCTGTTTCTTATCACTGCTTTCAAGGAACCAGCAACCTTTCTTCCCTGCTGTACCCTTTCAAGCACTTCACCTTCCAAACCTCCATCCTTACTCATCACACTACCCAAATACTTAAACGTACTCACATTTTCCAATTCCTCACCATCCAACCTCGCTGTACATTCACTGACTTCACCTCTCTCAAAGACCATCACTTTACTCTTCCCTACATTCACCTTTAGATTCCGTTTCTTACACACTCTCCCAAACTCATCCACCAAGCCTTGCAGCTCCCCTTCGTCTTCACTCAACAACACAGTATCATCTGCAAACAACAGTACAGGGAGTTTCCAAACACTATCCTCTCTCACCAGGGCCACTCCAACATCCACTACCCTACCTTGTACCTCTTTTATTACCCCATCCATGTACAGATTGAACAACCATGCCTACATGTGGTTATCAAAATTGCCTGAAGGTTGCAAGATTAATAATAATCAATCAGTCAGTCAGTCTTCAGGCATTGCTACCCATAAAATTTGTTTGTCAGTATCTCCATGTTTACAATATGAAGTGTATGTAAAAAATGTGATACTTTGAACCACATTCCTGATATATATTGAGGACATTGTAAATGTTTATGTTTGAAGGCCATACAAGGTTACAGCCCTGGGAATCTGTTAGTTTGAACAAGTATCATGTGAAATAAACTGCAAAAGGGTGAAATAATGGACCAAGTTAGTGTAAAATGGACATAGTTTTCATTTTTAGTACTAGAACATGCTATTTTACTCATTTATTTTCCATTATGTGCTTGAAATCCAACTTCTGGGTGAGCCATTGGACTTAACTGATTATCAGTTTTATTGGATCAGGCTTCCACCCCCCCCATAGATCTTGCATAGAGAGGGTCTGCCGTATCATTCTTTTTCTGTGTCTGTTCTTCTCTCTTCCTGTCCCATCTTTCCTGTCACTTTTTATTACTCTTCTTTCCTTTTCAGGTGGCTTTACATTGAGTGACAAGACTAATGGTTTCCTGTAAGCCAGGAAATCATTTACAACACTGGGTGGTAACCATATCACCAACCCACACGTGTTCCCTATGTGTCAACAGGTGGGTTGGTGGAGGGTTAGTGCCCCTCCCTGTAAAACCACTAACTCAAAGACAGATAGCCACCCCTGACAAAATTATGGCATCTGGCTAGAGATACCCTGTAGACAGATAAATAAATAGATAGATGATTCATGTAATTGCTGTCATGCAACCAATCAATTATTTTATCAGGTTGCAACAAGACCCCCCTGCAGGAGTCAGTGCTGCTCTCACAGAAAACATCATCGTGATCTAGAATACCATTACCTTCGGGTGAGTTCCTATAGAATGTTCACTGTAACTTGGCTTAGAGAAGGCTTCAAGTTAATCCTGGAATTGATAGAGGAGGAAAGAAGCATGACATAATTTTGCCATGGTGGGAAAAAACTGTGGTAATGGTGGTGGTGCTGCTGATGATGATGATATACTTTTTTTTTTTTTTTTTTTTTTTCAGGGGCCACACAACACTCCCTTCGAACATGACAAATTCAAGTTAACCCTGGAGTTGAAAGAGGGTGAGAAAAGAGTTAGGGAAGATGATGATGATGATGACACAAAAATAGTTTAAGATGGTGGTGATGATAATAATATGGTATGAATTTGTGTGTTCTTACCTAACTGTATCTTTACAGGATTGAGTCAGGCTCGTACTGTCCCATGTTTTGAACTGTTTTTATCATACATATCTTTAAATTTATGAATTGTTTTGGCACACACTATTTCATTTGGTAGTGCATTCCACTGATCAACTGCTCTATTTGGGAAACTGAAGTTCCATGTGTCTTTATCACGTCTTTTTTTTGTACAGTTTTCTACAGTGTCCTCTTAATGTTGCATCCCTATAGGTTATACAGTATACGCATTTACATTTATTTCACTTTCCTGTGATGCATTTATATAACATAATCATGTCTCCTATTTACCTTTTCTCCTGTACTGTTGGTAGGTTTAATTTTTTGAGTCTTTGTTCATAGCTTAGGTCCCTTAAACTTGGTACCCATCTTGTAGCAGCCCTTTGTACCTTTTCAATCTTATCTATGTGTTTTTTGAAATGTGGATTCCAGACTACTGATGCGGACTCCAGGGCTGGTTTGATGAATGATATTATCTTTCTCAGCATGTCCTCTTTTATATATGTGAATGCTATTCTTATATTAGCAGGCAGTGTATACATGTTATATACCTTCTCACTGATGTTGTCAGCCGGAGATAGTTTGTTATTGATAATCACTTCTAGGCCCTTCTCCCTTTCTGGTCTGTGTAGGGTTGAACTTCCTAATTTATAATCCCAGTCTGGTCTTTTTTTCACTTTTTCCAAACTTCATTACATGACGCTTGTCCACATTAAATTCCATTTGCCATGTATTACTCCGTTCATGAAGCTTATTTAATTCTTCTTGTAGCTCTTTGCAAAAATCTGTGTTAGTAATTTTCCCTTGTATTTTTGCATCATCAGCGAACAAATATAGGTAGATTCCATTTCCATTGTTGCTGTCTGTGTCATTTATATATACCAAAAACATAATTGCCTCCAGCAACGAGCCCTGTGGAACTCCACTTGTGACTTCTCTCCATGATGAGTAATTTCCTTTTAGCACTATGAGTAATTTCCCCTTAGCACTGTTCTTATTTCCCTTTCTCTGAGAAAATCACGCGTCCAATCATATAGTTTACCTTGGATTCCTCCTTAATTGTACGGTTTTCATAAAAGTCTTTTGTGTGGTACTCTGTCAAATCTTTATCTATCTATCTGTCTATTAATCCTGTAATATGCTATCTACCCAACCATCTCTTTTCTGTATTATTTCTACAACCCTGTCATAGTACTGTAACTTAATAGGTTAGTAACACATGATTTCTCCTTTCTAAAACCAAATTGTCTTCCACACCCTGCCCTAGGGTGGGAAAGGAGGTCCAGATAGTGATGATAATGATGTCTTCCTGTTATCATATTGTGTGTGTGTGTGTGTGTATGTGTATTTACCTAGTTGTGATATACAAGATATGAGCTTTGTTCATATGGTCCTTTATCTGTTTCTCAATAAGTCAGATTTTGCTTTGAACTCGTTTAAGTTTTTATACTGGACAGTCTCTTTGTCCAGGCTATTTCACAGGTCTATGCATCTTTATAGAAAACTATATTTCATTATATCCTTCAAGCAACTTGGCCTTTTCAGTTTCATTCCATGTCCTCTTGTTACTCTCCCATCCCATACAAACAGATCTTTTCTGTCAGTTTTATCTACTCCCATCATGGCCTGAACACTGAAATCTTGTTGCCCCTCTCTCCTTTCTTCTAAGGAAGGCAGATCCAGCTTTTGCAGCCTCTCTCTGTATGACAGATCTACCAGGCTAAGGACCATTTTGGTTGCCCTTCTTGGTATTCTCTCTATCTTGTTTATATCTTTCTTTTAGGTAGCTACCTCCCTTTCCTTGGGGGAAGGAGCCTAGGTATATAGATAGATAGATCTTTCTTTTTGTATGGGGAGCACACTACTGCCGCATATTCCAGCGTGGGGCGGATCATGGTAGCTATCAATTTTTTCATCATCTCCTTATCCATGTAATGAAATGCTACTCTTATGTTTGTCAAGAGATTGTACATCTCTCTAACTGTCTTGTTAATGTGTTTTTCAGGTGACAAACTATCCTGGACCAACACTCCCAAATCTTTCTCTTCTCTTGCTTTTGTGATTGGTTCATTACCGATCAGCTAATTCACTGATGCCCTCTTGGTACTTTTACCCATTTCCAATATTTTACATTTTTTGCACTGAATTTCATATCCCTTATCCAGCCTCAATCATGAATCCTAACCAGGTCTTCCTGCAGCATTTTACTGTCTTCTTCAACTTTTACTTTCCTCACGATCATCAGCAAACAGACTTGCATAACTGTTCGTTCCATCTACCATATCGTTTACGTAAATCAGGAACATTACTGGCGCTGACACTGAGTCTTGTGGGACTCCACTTATTACTTTCCTCCATCCAGACATCCTGTCCTTTATTATTGTCCTCATTTGTCTGTCTCTCAAGAAGTCTGTCATCCACTCCAGGAGGTTTCCCTTCAGTCCTATGTGCTCCAATTTCTATGTTAGTGCTTGTGGGGCACCTTGTCAAAGGCTTTCTTCAAATCTAAATACACGCAATCCACCCAACTGTCTCTCCTGTAGCACATCAATTGCTCTTGAGTAAAAGCTCAACGAGTTGGAAACACACGACCTTCCACTCCAGAATCCAAACTGACTCAGCCAAAATGTTCATCTCCTCCAGATATTTTATCCATCTGTCTTTCAGGATTCTCTCACACAGTTTTGCGACTGTGCTGGTTAGGGACACTGGTCTATAATTCCGGGCATCTTCTTTGTTTCCTCCCTTATAAATTGGTACCAC
>NW_027643198.1:0-4995 GCF_032717465.1 Coenobita brevimanus | reverse complement strand
TGTCTGGTATAATATTTAGCACTGCTGGTATAGCATATATCGACTATGAACACTGGTAGATTCTGATGGTTGGCCATTCTATCGTAACTAGAGTCTGTCTTCTATGGAATTTGAAGAAATTTGTGACCATCCAAAGCCGTGGCCTGTGTGACGAATTTATAATATGGCGTAGGTAGTGGGCATATCATACAAAATAAGTACCTATAAAATATAGAAGGTACCTGGATACTCATAGAACATTATTGGTAGCAGTCCAGCATAAAATTATGTACATGTGTTTGGTGCAGCATAATTTTGAAATACGGTTTGGTTCTGTTGTAGGTGTTGCAGGTATATAATTTTAATTGGTGGATGCATTTGACCCTTACAGATTGAATTGTTTGGCTTATAGCCTGGTAAAAATTGTCATTATATTTTTACCGGTATTTGCAGGGCGTCTACTACCAGTTCATGTCTGTACGGTCCACTCCCACAGGTTACAAAATATTAGTAAAAACATCTGTATATGATGGACTCATGTAATATGTCTTTCACAGATTTGTCAAGGTGCCTTGTTTGTAAATTTGGGTTGGCGGGGAGGTAAAACAGAGGCTTGCCAGACAAATATAATGTGGCTCTAATTCAGTACAATATGAAGTAGACTTGTAACTACAGGTTAACATGCTGGCATAACACCCGAGGTAGATTAAAGAGTGCAGTGTGTACCTTCACCTTGATTTATGTAGTGTTATAGCATATATCTTTTTTAAATAATAACAGTGCTACGTCTTAACCTGGCCTGTTTGTCTTCATTCATGGCATATATATTTCTGTAACATGTGGCCAACATTTTTATACCCGGTACTGGGACAGCATATGTCCTTTACATTTACAAGAATTTAGCACCACATTTCAGTATTCAGCCAGGTTAAACATTTAATAATGGAATATTAAATTTTTGTGTTGCTTGTAAGGCAATATGAAAGTCATGGAGTAGATAAATGTCTCTGCTCTGAATTCTTACATTGCCTACTTCATATATAAACTTAGATTTACTTTGGTAACACATTATAGTGTTGTCAAATAGGATGTAGGCTTCACCCCCACTATTTATACACATGGCTACCTGTTTGAAAAAACACTTTTATGTCAACTTATCCCTTTTCAAAAGAAGTGATAATGAAGCTTCTTTAGATATTTACATATCATAATAAAACCTTTATCTGAATGTTTGGTGTAATATTTTGCCACTAATAGTAGGGTTGACCCCCACCTCACCCTAATTGTAGCTGAAGAGAGTTCACAGCATCCATAAATTGTTTGATTTTGTTATTAAAAGCACCATTAGTAGCCACAGAATCTGGTGCTTGAATGTTTTTCCCTTATACTGTAATTATCACCAATCCAGCTGATCAAAGTAAGGCCTTTAGGAGAAGTTAGAGGAAAGTAAATAGTGACGATACTAAACTCTGTTTACTTTAACTTGGCGTAAAATTGCCATCTAACCATCTTCAGTGTTGTGCTGTAATAAGAGATTAGCACTAACATAGACTATGGTGCTAGTCACGAAGAGGTGCTATGGAAAGGATATGGAGTCACAGGCCAGTAGATTAGTATTGTGGTAGGTGTCATAACTATGCATGATATTTTTGTGTGTCAACCAAGGAGGTTGGATAACTCATTGTGTAAATAGTTATTTATCCCAGTATTTGAAGAGACTTTTATCAGAACAGTTAATTAAAATATTATAATATGGCTAGTTTATTTTGCATTTACTGTGGTGTATTCAAAAGTGCTGTACGAACGCAGATTTGAATTTAAATTTCTACGACCGAAAAGATAATCTCGAAAAGTTTATTTGACGTTTCTTAAAATCTGATATTAAGTCTTATTTACTGATATTACGAATAAGTTTTATTTATTTATTTATTATTTTAATTCGTAAGTGAAAAGGGTCTGAATGGCACTGGGGTAATTATGGAAGGAAAATAACGAAATATTGGCAGCTGGAAGTATTCATAATATCCACTTCCGGCGTCTTGGGGCTATAAAAGGTGAGCACCAGCGTGAGCGAGTCACTCTCCTTAGCGTTGTAAAAGTGGTAAGTCGTATACATTTATCATTGTGTTATTATCCGCTAAGGTGTAGTTTTATCGGATTTTTCGAGACATCAAAATGTCTTCCTCCGACGTGGAAAAAGGCGGTGGTGACCGCGGTGAAGAGCGGTTTTCTGTTGGAAAATGTTGGATTCCCAAACCCTTTTGGCAATGGGTAATTGAACTAGTCTATTTGTCAGTGTTTGTGTGTAATGTTGTTTGTGTTTTTATCCTGGAGTTTAATATTCTTGCCAGTAATCCCGATGAAGTGATTGGATCCCCGCCTGAACTTCACAAACAGGATTGGCTGGGTGGACCTGTCCTGCCTAGACTCAGGATGGAAATTTGGTGTTACTTTATCATTGAAATATTGATTGTAATGTTGGGATGTGTGATGAAGTGTTTTTGGAATGTACTTTATCTGTTGCCGGTGATGGTAGTTGGTGTGTTGCTGAAAATCCTTCCGTATTTTGCCTTGCAGTGGGCAACAAGCTCCCTTTTTTATGTTGAAGTGTTGCTTCCCCACCAGAATGAAGTGGGTGATTTTGGCACGCTATGGAATGTTAAGGTAACGTATGTGGGTTGGGTGTTTGTGTGGTCTTTTGTTCAGTATGGTGTTTGTATTTTGGTGTTCTGGTCCGTATATCGTTGGCAGCGGGATGTGGAACGCCTGACAGTGTGCTACGAGATCAGAATGAGGCAGGCAGAAAAGCAGTTTTGGGAAGCTGTGGAGCAGATGGCCGGCACGGAAAGGTGTGTTATTGAGAAGGAAACTGAGGGAGGCGCGGCTTTAAGGCAAGTAGAACCGGTGGTGGTAACAGGTAACCCATTCCTGACCGTTACCTATGGCAAAAATGACCACCTCTTTTATGATCACTATCCCTGAGCGGTTGGTTTTGATTTGAATTGTTTTCTGTCTCACCTTAGTTTCTGACAGGAAATTATTCTTCATTTTATCGTATACGTTTTGGAGTATTTTTTGCTCTTGCTTTTGTTGCTTGAAGTTCTTGGACAAGGAATTGGGTTGTAAGGAATTGGAGACTGAGGAAGAGGCCCATCCCTGGCTAAACAAAACCCTCAGATTGATGATAATTCCTTACGCGAACCCCAGGGGTGATGGATTGTGCAGTACTGTAGTAAGGCAGTACAATCCAGCCAAAGGCCTACCACTTGTATGTTTAGTCTGGGGTTAACTTTCGGAATTACACCCAACTGACGGCCACTGAAAATTATTAGCTCATTACTGAGCTTGTAATTCTAAGCACTTTTTCTTATATAAATGTTAATGTAATAGTTTAGTTCACACTTTAAAATTAAAAGATAACTTTTTTAAAAAGTTCGTACATGGGAATAGAATTCTATTTTATAGGCTTAAACTTCTTGCCTCCTTGTCTGTTAAGTGGGACTCGATGCCTTTCCCGCTTGCATATTTCCTTTCTTATGGGTAATCATCTCATCACCAGGAACCCTCAGCCAGGAACAACGCTCGCCCCGTCATTTCCAAACTAACCATAGGTTTTTCACGAAAATATGCTCAGTGTGTTTCCCAGGCTAAATTACCATTTACACATTCCACTGGGGCTGCTTGGCTGAGGTGGCTGGCTGTGGTACTGAGACGAATACCCATACAGAACGGAAATATGCTTCCCGCTTGTGGTCATGGCATCAATTGTGACCAGTGCTGGCGCCAAGTAACCGAAGTGAGCGGCTGGGGTTCACAGTTTCCGATATTTAACGGGGGAAGTACAGGTAAATATAGAGTAAATGTATTTGTGTAGCATGTAATATCTTAGGTGTGATAAAGTGTTTGATAGCAAATACTCAGCAATATGTAACCTTTGGTGCTAAATTACGATGCTAATATAAGCTGATAAATACCTACAAATGTCCTGATTGCGGGTATTTCTCGCCTCTACAGTTTTACGGCCAGTATGCAGTTATAGAAATACACTGCTACAAGGATGGAAGAAGTGGTTTATCTTGACCCAGAGTGTATGGTGTGTAAAGCATCCCGTGTATAGTGTATGGTGTGTAAAGCATCCCGTGTATAGTGTATGGTGTGTAAAGCATCCCGTGTATAGTGTATGGTGTGTAAAGCATCCCGTGTATAGTGTATGGTGTGTAAAGCATCCCGTGTATAGTGTATGGTGTGTAAAGCATCCCGTGTATAGTGTATGGTGTGTAAAGCATCCCGTGTATAGTGTATGGTGTGTAAAGCATCCCGTGTATAGTGTATGGTGTGTAAAGCATCCCGTGTATAGTGTATGGTGTGTAAAGCATCCCGTGTATAGTGTATGGTGTGTTAAGCATCCCGTGTATAGTGTATGGTGTGTAAAGCATCCCGTGTGCATATTCCTGAACTCGGGACTAGTATATACAGGCTCCGCCCCCATGGCCGTCATCCTTTGGCTGGGCTCCTCCCCTTTTAAAACACCCTTATATGTGTATAAGTGAAGGGTAATTTATAAGCAATTACTGAATATATATATATATATATATTATGGCCTTATGCCATTAAGTTTCCTCCTTTCTTAAGGTACACTGTATAAAAAGCACATGGTGTAATAAGTTTGGTCAATGGTATCACTGCTTACTTCGACGATATTATTCATAATTCCGCCTCACAAACTCGAGATAATGAATTTGAATGCATAACTTCTTTGCATCGTATTTAGCTAAAACATATGTACTTGCACGTTGTATGATTTTTTAAAGAATTTTATTTACTAATAAGGCATATAGTAGCCTATTGGCATTACGTTTAAGGTACAGTCATTGATTACAACACCCGTTTTTATTACCAATAAACACCCTCAGGAAAATGAGTCTGTAGTTCACTTCTTGCTTCTAATCTACATGAAAATATCTTCAAAATCATAGTTTCCTAACTACTCTCAACAGAAAATCCTGTGTCCTGATC
>NW_027643197.1:75000-125204 GCF_032717465.1 Coenobita brevimanus | reverse complement strand
TACAGCAATAGATTAATGCTAGAAAATGTAAGTCACAAAAAAGTGGTATGGAAAGGGAGCCGTAGCGTTGTCCGTTTCCGCCAATGACCCATGTGAAGTAAGCTGCAAATGGACGAAAATTTGGGCCATTTACAATGAAAAAATAATATATTGCGTGATACAATGATAATCTAGGACGTTGTGGAGAGTTGAGAAGTTTGTGGTTTGCAATAGAGGACAGGAAGACAGAGACAGACAGATAGAAGACAGACAGACGCAGGGTAAGGAGACAGACAGAGGAGACATGCAACTACATCAAACCGTTCATGCCTGTACTCCACCGTGAACACAACATTGCATCCACATACCCGACAACACCCCCCCAAACACACACACATACATAACAACACAAAACCACATGACGTGTAGTGAACTAACACACACACACACACACACACACACACACACACACACACACACACACACACACACACACACACACACACACACACACACACACACACACACACACACATACATAACCACACACAACGACATACTCATATAATCACACACACACACACACACACACACACACACACACACACACACACACACACACACACACACACACACACACACATCAAACACACACACACACACACACACACACACACACACACACACACACACACACACAAGCCACACACACACACACACACACACACACACACACACACACACACACACACACACACACACAACAACATATTCTAATAGCCACACACACACACACACACACACACACACATACACACACATAAGTATTCTATGATGGGCCGTGCTGATAGAGGTGTGTGTGTGTGTGTGTGTGTGTGTGTGTGTGTGTGTGTGTGTGTGTGTGTGAGAGAGAGAGGTGGACAGGTTGCCATGGTAACACAGATGCCCTGCACCAGCCAAGCTAACACCATACGTATTGCCCACTGAGTCTCGCACTTTATATAAAACATCTCTGTACTCATATCTGATCCCAATATTGCAGTTTTTTTTTCATCACAATACGGTAAAACATACTCGAACTTGATTTTTGAAAATGATCCATGAATATTAAAGTTTTCTGTGGCAAGAAATGAAGAAGGTGTTTGGTGGTGGGGTGGAGTGGGTGTCTAGCGGTGCATTGTGGTGTGACACATACACCCCCAGGCACATAATTACACACACACACACACACACACACACACACACACACACACACACACACACACACACAAATTCACACACGTACAAATACACACACGTACACTGAGGAAGGGTGAGGCAGAGACTGGCAGGGAGAGGCAGAAACGGGTGGGAAAAAGCAGGGAGAGGGAGGCAGAGCCAGGGTGAGGCAGGGAGAAGCACTGCAGTGAATATAATGTGTCTGTGTTTTTGTCTTTAGCTGTAGGCAATGACGGAGTGAGAGAGAGAGAGAGAGAGAGAGAGAGAGAGAGAGAGAGAGAGGGGGGAGGGGATCACACAGACGTTTCGATCCAGAAAAGCTGGTCAAACCTTAGCAGAAAAAATTATATCTTGGCCATAAGAAGGGATTTTTTTCATGACAGTTTTTTTTTAATACACACACGATTGTGAACAGGCATAAGAGTAACTACGTACACACTCTCTCTCTCTCTCTCTCTCTCTCTCTCTGCTGCTCCAAGGAAAGTCATCAAACGTCACTATAGCTGTGGTACCCTCCGTCTGAACCTACTTTCTACCCACTGACCTACTCTCCACATTCCTCTCTCATTTTCCGCAGTCTCTTCCCACTCCCCTTCCACTGCCACTCTCCCCACTCCCCTCTCATTCTCCCCACTCTCCCCATTCCCCTCTCACACTCCTCACACCCTCTCTCATTTTCTGCAATCCTTTCCCACGTCCACTCTGCCTACTCCCCCCCCACTCCCCTCTCACTTTCCCCACTCCCTTTCCCGTCCAACTCTCCCCATTTCAATATAGTCTTGTGTGTGTGTGTGTGTGTGTACGTGTGTGTGTGGGGGGGATGAAGGGTGGCATACAGATGTGGGGGGGGTTTAAAAATGCGTGTTCATAGGCGCCTACGTGTGTGTGTGTGTGTGTGTGTGTGTGTGTGTGTGTAGAGGGTGGTTGAAGGGTGGCACACGGATGTATGGGGGGGGGGTGTTATAGAAATGCATGTGTTCATGGGCGCCAAGGGAGGCAGTACGGTACGGTACGGAAAAAATATCATAATTCCGATAGTTTCAAAATACCGCACCGTAGTTTCGTTGCATACATAAAGAACCGTACCGTACTGGTGCCATAAAATGAAATTTCGTTCCGAACTTTCGTACCTAATTTCGTACTGTACGTCTGCCATTACGTTTCTGTGAAAATTAATCGATAATATAAATTATTTTTTGCAAGCAATTCCTCGTCCAGTTTCAATACTCACTTATTATATTTGTGTTTTTTGCTGTTAGTGGAAATTATATATATTGTGTGTGTGTGTGTGTGTGTGTGTGTGTGTGTGTGTGTGTGTGTGTGTGTGTGAGGTAATTGACCTAACATTTGATTTACATTCATATGGCAATGGGATTAAATAAAATTAAGGATTACTGACTTGGATTGTACTAGAATTTTGTGAAAAATTGTGTTTAAATCAGACTATGATAAATATCAACCACTTAACGGGTCAAGTAGCAATGCTGCAGCCGGCCCTACAGTAAATACCTAATCCAAATCATTATTTATATACTATAGTATAATCAAATCTATAAATTAATCACTTAATTCTGTAGGCCTACAGTGGGCAAGGAATATACGAGATACGCACAGCAAAACAAATGTCAAATAATAAAAATATCTATCTATCTGTCTATTGCCAGACGCCATAATCCCTTAAGCCAAGGAGTGGCCACTTGACTTTGAGTTACCTATTTTACAGGGAGGGGCACTAACCCTCCACCAACCCACTTGTTGACACGTAGGCAGCACGTATGGGTTGGTTATATGGTAACCACCCAGCGTTGTAAATGGTTTCTTGGCTTACAGGAAACCATTTGGCTTGTCACTCAATGTAAAGCCACCTGTGAAGGAAAGGAAAGCAATAAGAAGTGACAGGAAAGATGGGAGAAATAGGAAGAGAGGAGGACAGACAGAAAAAGAATGATAAAGGCTAAGGAAGAGGTAGGTATCACTACATCAAGTGAGTGGATGATGGTCGCCACCACCTACCAGATTATTACCCAAGTGCTAAAATATGGTGCTGATCTCAGTGACGTGCCTTTGGAAATGATGCTGGTAGCGGATTCTGAGAGGTGTCTGGATTACGAGAAAATCTGCGAGAACTTTTGCGATGTGCATACGAGGTTTTGATAAGTGGTATTCTAGAGAGTATTGTACGACAATCTTAAGACCAACACCAGGTTGCGCCAGGGCAAGTGTTGGTCAGTCAAGGAGCGGAAGGTTTCTCTATTTAAACCTGAGTAACCAATCACAGTACACCGGAGTATGACGTCATAGTGGTAGCAGACGATGTTTCCACACCGCCAGTCATAATTTCCAAGACAGTATTGAAGCAGTGGAAGGCCAGCAAAATATTATGTACAGAAGGGCAGTGAACTTCTCAGAGGAAGAAATAAGTCCGCTGATTCATAATTTTTTCGACATTGTGTCATGTAGGCTATCACCATACTTTAGATGAGTTTCTTCTTAACACTGGCTGGTTTAATCGAATTTTTGTGAACATTATATCAATAGGCTATAATCTGTTTGTAGTAAAGGCAATATTGGCCGACAATGCTAGTTTTACCACATATGTCGAAGTAGTACTTGCTCCGTTATAGTATTCTGGCATCGTCTTCAACGGTCTGTTTGCCACTTGTACTTATTATTTTTTGAAAAATCGCAACAGTTGTATGCACTTAAGGATTAATTGATGTATGATTTAATTCTCAGGATTTGAGGGATGTTTGAGCTACAACATATGTAAAAATAGGAGAGTTATAAGGCTTACGATGTACTTAGGGCTGCCCCTCACATGGCGCAACTCTACGAGGAGAATTGACAACAACGCCGCATAGGGTTTGCGCTCGTTTTCTAGGTCTCCAGAATATGCACTTAAGTGAAAAGTTGCTCTTACGCCCAAAGATGGTGGATTTGCGAGGATTTCTGAGCTTTCAGAATCCGCCCCCTGGGCAGTAGTACTGTACTTTTGTCTTACCAAGTTTAGGAAATATCATTCATCCATCCATCACCCAATCCTACGTTGCCCCATGAGGAGCGTAGGAGCCCGGGCCTAGGCAGATGGTCCTGACATTTAAGATGAGAGTGACCAGCCTCACTCATCCCTGAGTGGCATTACATGAGCAATAAACCCCAACCACCCCATGGATATAAACCTTCGCCAGCTCAGTCCGACTGGAGCGCAATAATTACCCACTAAACCACCAGGCGCCAAAATTTGGTTATATGGTTACCACCCAGCACTGTAAATGGCTTCCTGGTGTACAGGAAACCATTTGGCTTGTCACTCAGTGTAAAGTCGCCCACAGGTAGAGGGAAGAGGAAAGAATGATGGAAAGAAAGACGGAAGAGGGAGTGTAAAGTTACCCGACGGCAGAAGGACGAGGAAAGACTGAAGGAAAGAAAGACAGAAGAGGATGGAAGGAAAGAAGGATGGAGGAGAGGAAAGCGCAGACACCCGAGAGCAGCACTACATCGAGCGAGTGGTACTGTATATAATAACCATTATCATATGCTTCTCGTAATTACTTACATGTCTCCCATCTAAAAGTATACACTATTCTATGTTCATTATAGCTTGACCAGAAATATTACCTTATAAGTCTGTAACACACACACACACACACACACACACACACACACACACACACACACACACACACACACGCTAAAACATAAGGTTATATCTTAAAACATTGGTCAGGGAAACAATTAGGTTATCTTATCTACAAGTCAGTATTTGTCATCTGGATTATTCTGGACAGTGGACAGTCACATTGGAATAATTAAGCACGGCAATGGGTACGGAAAAGGCACGGAAAAAAAAGTAATTTCGTACCGTACCGTGCTTAAAGAAATGTCGTACCGTACTTTGGCACCGTTCTTACTGGTGAAAAAAATACCATACCGTACCGTACTTCCCTACAGTACCGTCCCGTACTTTTGGGGCGCCTACGTGTGTGTGTGTGTGGAGGGGGGAGGGGAGAGGAAGAGGAGGAGGAGGAATTATAGAGGAAAGAGTACATAAAGAGAAGAATACAAGGAAGGTGGAAGGAAGAATGTGGAAAGGAGCAGAGAGGAGAAAGAAAAGATGAAGTTAAGGGGTATATGGAAAAGAGAATGGAACAGAGAGGGATACATGAGAGAGAGGGGATAGAGAAAGAGAAATAACAGGAAAGGGAAGGAAAAGAAAGCAAAAGGGAAAAAAGAGGAGATGAAAGGGGGAAAGGAGGTAGGATACAGGAAAGAATATAAGAACATAAGAAGAGAGGATAACTGCAGTAGGCCTGTTGGCCCATGCTAGGCAGCTCCTAGAAGAGTAACTGAACTACTAGAATGAGATAAGGATAGCAAAGAAGAAGGCTCTCCCCCGCCCTCCAAACCCTCCAGCCGAAGCCGGCAGGAAAAAGTCAGAAAGAACACCACGCCGTATAGAAAAACTGGCTTGGACATTTTACAGGAAAGTGTGAAAGGAGAATAGAGACTATCATAGTGTAACCTGAAAAGAAAATTTTTTTGAATTAGTATTGGTTATAAGATTTTCTTTTTTCTATATCCACCCCTTATTAGTCATATGCTTATCTAGCCTATGCTTGAAACTCTCAATGGAAGAGGCAGCAACTACTTTACTAGGTAGCTTATTCCATTCGTCTACTACTCTATTACCAAACCAATTTCTACCTATTTCCTTACTGAAACGGAATTTTTCTAGTTTGAAACCATTATTTCTAGTTCTATCCTGTATGCTCACTTTAAGTACCTTGCTGATATCTTCCTTATTTATACCCTTCATCCACTTAAACACCTCAATTAAGTCTCCCCTTACTCTACGCCTCTGTAGCGAATGCAGACTTAGCCTTTCAGTCTGTCTTCATATGACAGGTTCCGGACGTCATGTATCATTTTTGTCATTCTTCTCTGTACATTTTCTAACGAAGTAATATCCATTCTATAGTAAGGACACCAAAATTGTACTGCGTAGTCTAAATGTGGCCTTACTAATGCTAGATAAAGTTTCATTATTATTTTAAATGATCAATTCCTCACACAATAGTATTATGGGATATCTAAACACGATAACCTTGGTGCATCTCTGCCTCTCCTCCGGAACCTGCAGTGTCACACCCTCAAAACCAGTCGTGGTCAGCATCTCCACTGCCTCCTGACTTCCTACTGTGACGTAAGGTCTCTGCCTACCTTCCTTAAACAGGATCTCGAACCGTCGATATGCAAGTCCAAGCTTCACCGTCCAGAGTAGTTTTTGGTGATAATTTAGGTCAGTGTTGGTGGGGAAGAGAAGCCTCACTCTATTCCTTGGGGTGGCCTCGTCACGGTCCTGGCTAGGCATTGCTCCTGACCCACGTGGTGTAGTCGCAGCCGTATCACATGGTATAGTAACACCTCCATCTACCCCACACGACTTATTCTTTACCTTTTTGTTGTCTCTGTCCTCTTCTTCATCACTCGCTTCCCTCTCGCTGCCGCGTATCATCCTCTTTCTCTTCTCTCTTGTACTGATGACCTCCGTAAACCCGGTATCCATATCTATTTCTTCCTCGTTGTCACCCAAGGGGGCCTCCCTTCCCTCGTTCATGGCCATGACACTAGCCATTTCAGGGGACGTTGGTTTTGTAGTGCATCCGATCAGTTTCAACTCAGTTGTTAAATTACTGTGTGATGAAGACTGAAAAGACTAAGTCTGCATTCGCTAGAGAGGCGTACAGTAAGGGGAGACTTAACTGAGGTGTTTAAGTGAATGAAGGGTATAAATAAGGGAGATATTAGCAAGGTACTTAAAGTGAGCGTACAGGATAGAACTAGAAATAATGGTTTCAAACTAGAAAAATTCCGTTTCAGTAAGGAAATCGGTAGAAACTGGTTTGGTAATAGAGTAGTAGACGAATGGAATAAGCTACCTAGTAAAGTAGTTGCCGCCTCTTCCATTGAGAGTTTCAAGCATAGGCTAGATAAGCATATGACTAATAAGGGGTGGATATAGAATAAAGAAAATCTTATAACCAATACTAATTCATAATTTTTCTCTTTTCAGGTTACACTATGATAGTCTCTATTCTCCTTTCACACTTTCCTGTAAAATGTCCACGCCAGTTTTTCTATACGGCATGGTGTTCTTTCTGACTTTTTCCTGCCGGCTTCGGCTGGAGGGTTTGGAGGGCGGGGGAGAGCCTTCTTCTTTGCTATCCTTATCTCATTCTAGTAGTTCAGTTACTCTTCTAGGAGCTGCCTAGCATGGGCCAACCGGCCTACTGCAGTTGTCCTCTCTTCTTATGTTCTTATGTTCTGGGAAGCACGTCTGCCTGCCACGGAGGTCAAGGACAGAATGAAGAGGGTGTATGTAGGTGAAGTGGAGGGAGGGAGAGGGAGGGGTAGACCGAGGATGAGGTGGAGGGATGGAGTTGAGAGGTATGTGAGGGGGAGGTGAGTTGGGGGGAGGGTAGTCAAATGGTGGGTGACAGAGCGACTTGGAGGCGTTTTGTATGCGGCCACTCTTTGCGGGATTAGGGCGTCGGGCTATAGATAGATAGATAGATCTATCGGTGGATAAATCAATAATTATATGGTGTCACGGTAGGGTCAGGCTCGATATTACCTCACCCTTACCAGCTTACTTCGGCATTTGTCATGTTAATATACATAATACATTCACTGTTATGTCCATCCATCTCTCTCATTCTCCTCATCTCACCCTGTTTACTCCCCTCATCATCATCATCATCATCATCATCATCATCATCATCATCATCATCATATTTCCCAGTTCTGTATTATATAACCATCTTTTTTTTTTTTTACATACTACATAAATGTAAGATGTGTTGTACTTCATGAATATAGGATATGGCTGTATGATAGGCCAGCCAGTTGCAAGTAATGGTGTGTGTGTGTGTGTGTGTGTGTGTGTGTGTGTGTGTGTGTAATTCACCGGGTCGGTCAGGATCACTTGATGGTCGTGATCGTCAGCTTTTACCCTCCCGGAAGGGAGCTGAGAGCTCATATAGTCCGATCTAAGGGCAAGGCTGTGACCACACACGCACACACCAGTCCCCTTGCTCAAGGGGGACAGTAACCACCCACTTCGTCAGTGAAACTTTTCGCAACGTGTGTGTGTGTGTGTGTGTGTGTGTGTGTGTGTGTGTGTGTGTGTGTGTGTGTGTGTGTGTGTGTGTGTAAACTTAACCCATTAGCTGTGGTGGCTTCTCTTCAGTTAACATAAAATCTCTTACTGTATGCTTTTTTTTTTTTTTTTTTTTTTTTTTTTTTTTTTTTTATGCGAGGAAGAAGGAACCAAAGGCCATGAGCCCGCAGTAACAGTTCCCTCCAAGAGAAAAACAAAATACAATAGAGAGCCAAATTCAAGATCCGATCATTTTGAGATGCCTGGACACACTGCGTTTGAAAGACTGGAGATCATAGGCAGGAGGAAATACAGACAGAGGGAGACAGTTCCAGAGCTGACCTGTTGCATGAATGAAAGACTGGGAGTAACGGTTAACTCTTGCATTAGAGAGTTGGACAGAAAAGGGATGAGAGTTTGCTGCCAGACGGGTGCTACGCGCCCGTCGTTGAGGTGGAGGAATGCAAGCAGACAGTTCAGAGGAGCAGTGACCATTAAAGTAGCGATAGAAAAGAGATAAAGATGCAACAGTGCGGCGAAGAGACAGAGGTTGAAGGGGAGTCAGTAAGAGGAGGAGAGTTAATGAGACGAAAAAGCCTTTGACTCCACCCTATTGAGAAGAGCTGTATGTGGGAGCCTCCCCACACATGAGAGTTGTACTCCACACAGGGGCGGATAAAACCCCTGTATAGAGTCAACAATTGTGCAGGGGGTAAAGAAAGAGCGGAGTCGGCTTAGCACACCCAATCTCTTGGAAGCAGATTTTACAAGAGATGTAATATGATCTTTCCAAGATAAGTCCCGAGTAAATGGAACCCCAAGCATGTTCAAGGATGATGCAGGATTAATCTGAATATTATTAAACATTAGTGGGTATACCTGTGGAAGATTTTGTCGGGTTGATAGGTGTAAGAACTGAGTCTTAGAAGCATTAAAGACAACCATATTATTTTTACCCCAGTCAGAGATATGAGCCAAGTCAGACATTAGGTGTGCCATAGCCTCATCCCTTGTTTCTTGAAGTAACTGTTGAGATGGGCGTTGCGGGAACCGAATGGAAAGGTGAAGGGTGGAGTCATCAGCGTATGAGTGGATAGGGTTAGATGTACAGCTTAGAAGATCATTGATGAATAAAAGGAAGAGAGTTGGTGATAGGACAGAGCCCTGAGGAACACCACTGTTGATAGATCTAGGAGAAGAACGATGGCCGTCTACGACAGCAGCTATAGAACGACCAGAAAGGAAGCTAGCGATGAAGGTACAGATAGAAGGATAGAAACCGTAGGAGGGCAGTTTGGAAATTAAAGATTTATGCCAGACTCGATCGAAAGCCTTTGAGATGTCAAGTGCAATGGCAAAGCTTTCGCCAAAGTCCCGAAAGGAGGATGACCAGGAGTCTGAAAGGTAGGTGAGAAGATCGCCAGTGGAGGCGTCCCTGACGGAACCCATACTGACGATCGGAAAGAAGGTTGTGATAGGAAAGATGCCTTAAAATTTTTTTATTAAGAATTGACTCGAAAACTTTTGAAATACAGGACGTTAAAGCAATTGGACGATAGTTGGAGGGTTGGGAGTGGTCACCCTTCTTTGGGACTGGCTGAATGAGAGCAAACTTCCAGCAAGAAGGAAAGGTACAAGTTGACAGACAAAGGCGAAATAGTTTGCCTAGGCAGGGTGTAAGCACAGAAGCACAGTTTTTGAGAACAACAGGAGGGACCCCATCAGGCCCATATGCCTTGTTAGTACTGAGGCCAGTAATGGCAGAAAATACATCAACTGAAGAAATTTTAATGTCAGCCATGAGGAAGTCAGAGGGGGAAGTGATGGAGGAACAGCACCGGAATCGTCTAAGGTGGAATTGGAGGAGAAAGTCTGTGCGAAGAGATCTGCTTTATCAGTAGAAGAAATAGCTACAGAACCATCAGAGTAGAAAAGAGGAGGGAAGGATGATGAGGTAAAGTTGTTAGAAAGATTTTTGGCAAGGTGCCAGAAGGAGCGGGAAGAATTCGAGTTGGAGAGTTGAGAGCATTTAGTATGGATGAAATTATTTTTAGTAGAGCGAAGAACAGACTTAGCACGATTCCGAGCAGAAACGTAAAGATTATGTGATTCAGGGGTGGGTTGGCTCCGGTACCTTTTGTAGGCCTTCTCCTTGTTGTGGACAGCATTAGAACAAGCGTGATTAAACCAAGGCTTTCTTGCGTTAGTCAAAGGATATGAGAAAGGAATGTATGCTTCCATGCCCGAGAGAATAACCTCCGTAATGCGCAAGGCACACTCAGATGGCTCACGGCCATGGAAGCAATAATCATTCCAGGGAAAATCAAAGAAGTACTGCCTGAGGGCCTCCCAGTCCGCGGCTCCAAAATGCCAGAGACGACGTTTCCCTGGAGGGTCCGCAGGCCGTACTGGAGCGATAGGACAGGTTAAGGTAATAAGGTTGTGATCGGAGGAGCCCAACGGAGAGAAAAGATTAACAGGGTAAGCAGAAGGATTAGTTGTGAGGAAGAGGTCAAGTATGTTGGAGCTCTCTCCAAGGCAGTCAGGGATACGGGTAGGGTGCTGTACAAGCTGCTCTAGGTCATTAAGGATAGAAAAGATGTAGGCTTGTTCACCAGGTGGATCCGTGAAAGGAGAGGAGAGCCAAAGGTGGTGGTGAACATTGAAATCTCCATTCTTGGAGATTTCAGAGAAAGGAGAAATGGACAGAATGTGTTCCATCGTAGAAGTAAGATAGTTGAAGAATTTTTGATAGTCAGTAGAATTAGGGGATAAGTAAACAGCACAGATATATTTAGTCAGAGAATGACAGGAAAGCCGAAGCCAGAGAGTGGAGAATTCAGAAGAATCAAGTTCAGGAACACGAGAGCAAGATAAGTCGTTGCGTATGTATACACAACAGCCACCTTTGGCTTTGAAATGAGTATAGAGAAAGTAGGAGGATACAGAAAAGGGTTTGCTGTCAGTTGCCTCAGACAGCTGAGTCTCCGTTAGAAAAAGAAGGTGAGGTTTAGAGGAGGAGAGGTGGTGCTCAACAGAGCGAAAGTTAGATGAAAGGCCGCGAATGTTGCAGAAATGAAGAAGAAGAGAGTCAGACAGTGGTTCCAGGCACCTCGAGTCGTCACCGGGAGAGGGGCAGATGGCGGGGGCATTTATGGTCCCCCCCCCCCTGGGGACTCCGAGGCTAGGTGAATTGACGCCATTTTGGTAAATTTTGAATAGGAAGTGTAGTGTGTACTGTGCATGTAGTTTGGTGAAGATAGATAGAGAAATTTGTACTGGAGAGCATGCTGGCCTACTCTCTGTGTAACTGAGACACTGAAAAGTTCAGCAAAGGGGGATGGTCAGGAACTAGTCCTGAGGGCTGATGAAACGGGAGCTCCAGCACTCCCTGTCATCAGCTTTCCATCCACCTCGGGAGTACTGCCCTGCTCGACTGGTGCTACAGTCTACTCCACTGAAGTATATATACATATATATTATATACATTATATACATATATACATATATACATATATATTATTTTCTGGTCACAGCGTTCATCTAGCACGTCATATACTGTTCAGTTCTGCCGAGTTGCTCTTAGCTGAACGTATCGATGTAACGTTAGCCAAAACAAAATACCGTCTTTGTAACTAATTCGCATCTTACAGTTTCGATATCTAATCTCATTGCTCGTACATCACGATACTTTAGGCAGACAAGAAAATAATCTACCGAAATAGAAAACGCTAGTTACATGGATAACTGATATATTTTTCGTTCCTGGACTAGGCACATTTTACCCCTCTCCTATTCTGTCCTACTTTAGCCTAAACCAACCCATCCTAACCTACTTTTCTCTGCCCTACACTACCCTACCCCAGCCTACCCTGCCCTAGCGTTCCCTACCCTATCCTACCGCTGAGGTCTCCTGTAGGGATACTCGTTCTTCGGTTTTTGCCAGGCTTAGGGAGGTGGAGGAGATTAAGGTGTTGGACATCCGTTCTGGGGGCGGAGAGACTTACAACATCCCTTTGTCTTGTTGTAAACTTTGGTCTACCCTTTCCCTGTCATGACACTTCTCCGGAGTCGATAATATTCCCCATGCAGTGCTGAGGTACCTGGATGATGAAGCAGTGTCCTTCCTCCTGAGTCTTATAAATAGAATTTGGAGAGATTCGTCCACTCCTGCTTCTTGGCAGGGGGCTGTTGTCCTACCGTTTCACAAGCCAGGTATTGCAGGTCACCATCTTGGTTTGCGTGGTAGGTTGCCTTTACTGATTATGGAATTTTTCCGTATTGGTGCCACCTTGTTTCCCTCATATCCTCAAGAGGAGGGAGTGCCTCAAACTAGTGTCCTTAGTGTCATCGTCTTTGCTAAAGTTCAGGAAGAGTTTGTTGGCTCTGTTCCGGAGGGAGTGTCTGCCTCGCCGTATCCTCGCTATCCACATCCGTTTGGGTACAGGGTGAAGGCTGCCATGGGGGATGTGGATGTTCCAACCTTTCTTGTTTGTCCTGTGCGTGTACCAAGGATGGCTCCCTGGCTCCTCTCAGGGGTGCAACCGTGTGTTTACTTTCCTGAGAGAGGGGCCTTTCTTTCCTCACAGGCGGCTCTTTGCTATTTTTTTAGAACATGCTTCCTCTCAGAGTGTCTCGATTCTCGTATGTACTGATGGATTGAAATCCGGTGAGGGGACAGGCTTGGGTGTTATATTTCCCGATTTCATTCGTGGTAGGAGTCTTCCCCCCATCGTATCTACTTTTATCGCAGAACTTACTGCTATTTTACTCGCAGTCAAATTGATATTTAGCTTCCCTCCTGTTTGTTATACAGTTTTTAGCGACTCTGCCGATCTCCATTTTGTGTTTTCCCGTCCAATCCTCTTTTGTTGTCTACAGTGTTTTAGAATGGCTGTGCTTGCTAGGGACTGCTCTGTGGTTTTGTACCATTGTGGGCAATGAGCATGCTGACGCTCTGGCAAAGGCTGCTGCCTCTCGCCCATCCTCACCTCTCCCCTGCCTCGCTCAGTGATATTCATCTAACCACTCACTGTTTGCTCCCACTGGCAGAGTAGGTGGGATGCGGTGGGGGCCAACAAAATGTGTGATATTTGTGGGTAAACGGGCCCCTTCATTTGCCGAGGTCTGAATGCAGGTGGGAGATGGCTTTATGCTGGCTCCGAATGGGCCATTCCTGGTTCTCTCATTGATTTTTAATGGAGGACTCTCCCCCTACTTTCTTTGTGGAATGCTTCGTCCCCCTGACTCTTCGGCTTTTGCTGATGGTGTCCACTGTTGGGGAATTGCGCCATCGTTACCTCTCTGAGCACCGGGCAGGAGAAGGATTGTAGTCTTCTGCTGGTACTTGGAGAGGATGCTTGTTGTGGTGGAAGGGGAAACCTTTGCTTGGTGTAGGCAGCTGCACTACCGTGTACAGTTGTTTTAGTGTTCTTAGTGTTTTAGTGTTTTTCTTGTTTTAATTATGAATTGTATTTTGTGTGTGTGTGTGTGTGTGTGTGTGTGTGTGTGTGTGTGTGTGTGTGTGTGTGTGTGTGTGCGTGCGTGCGTGTGTGTGTGTGTGTGTGTGTGTGTGTGTGTGTGTGTGTGTGTGTGTGTATTTCATCTTTTCGAGTGCTTTTATTCTCGCTGTCATCCGGCGGCATATGACCCTGGTTGTTGTATCGCCAGATTTTATTGTATATACTTATTCAGTTCAATTTACCCTACCCTACTCTTCTCAACCCTACACTAGCCTACCTCAGCCTACCCTACCCTACCCTGCCATTGCCGACCCAACTCTACCCTACTTTAACCTACCCTACCCTGTACAGCCCTTTCACCACTACATTACTTTTCCTGTTTTCTTCTCTCTACCTTCGGATGATTTTCTTCACCTCTACAGTAGAGAGAAATTTCGAACTGGAAGGGTTAAATACTGCCATCATCAACCCCATCTCTATCAGGGGATCTCCTAAGCTGAATAAAATCATGCGGTCAGCTAGGACAATGTAAATAAGTTGTTCTCGGCTTGAAAGATTAAATGATTCTGTCCTGTCATCCTAAGAGGGTTTTCTGAAGCTGTAGGATATCGTCAGAAGCTAGCAAAGAGTAAAAGTGACATCCGCAAACCGAGAGCTCTGCGTCCAGCGCTCCGTGGTTCAAGTCCCAGAGGTGGACAGATGTTTTGACGTGTAGACGTTACCAGGGCGTAGCTTGCTGGCCTACCCTTTAATATTCTGGACTAATGGTGGTCTAGCCTCGTGCCCCTGCGCTCCAACTCATTAAAAAAAAAAAAAAAAAAGGAAAGCCAAGGGTCATGAATGAACTAAAGGACTGAACTAAGCGGAGAAGAAAAAAAATCGTAGAGAAGATCGCCCCAAATTTGATGAGACAGTGTAGTATAACTGAGTGAAATAGGCGTTGGATATGACGGAACTAAACGGCAGTTATACCCACCACTCTTCTGTACCCTACACTACCCTGATTCAGCCTACCCTACCCTACCCAGCCCTACCCTACCCAGTTCACCACCACCCAGCCCTATCTTACCCTGCCATAACCTATCCTACCCTCCCAAACGCAACTCGACCCATCCCTACCCCATACTGCCAAAACCAACCCAACCTTACCCCACCCTGTCAAGACCGACACAGTCCTACCCCACCCTGCCAAAACCAACCCAGTCCTACTCCACCCTGCCAAACCCGACCAATCCTTTCCCACCCTGCCAAAACCCGACCCAGTCTTACCCCACCCTGCCAAAACCGACCCAGTTTACCCCACCTTGCCAAATGCGACCCAATACTTGCCCACCCTGCCAAAACCGACCCACACCTACCCTACCCTGTCCAAACCGACCCAATCCTACCTCACCCTTCCAAAACCGACCCAATCCTACCCCACCCTGCCGAAACCTACCCACACCTACCCTACCCTGTCCAAACCGACCCAATCCTACCCCATCCTGCCAAAACCGACCCGATCTTACCCCACCCTACCAAGACCGACCCATTCCTACCCCACCCTGCCAAGACCGACCCGTCCCTACCCCACCCTGCCAAGACCGACCCGTCCCTTCCCCACCCTGCCAAGACCGACCCAGCCCTACCCCACCCTGCCATAACCGACCCAATCCTACCCCACCCTGCAAAAACCATCCAAGTCCTACCCCACCCTGCCAAAACTATCCCAGTCCTACCTCACCCTGCCTAAACCGACCCAACCCTACCCCACCCTGGCATAACCGACCCAACCCTACCCTGCCCTAACCAAACCAATCTTATCTAACTCATTTTTCACTCTAACACTTTCTTCAGTTTTCTTCATTCTTTCTCCAGACGATTTTCTTCAGCTCTGGAGAGGAATTTTGAATTTGAGGGGTTAGATACAGCCAGCATCAACCCCTTCTCTGTCAGGGGATCTCCTAAGTTGAATAAAATCGTGCGGTCAGCTAGGACGAAGTAAATAAATCGTTCTTGGTCTGAAGGGTTAAATGATTCTGTCCCGTCATCCTAAGAGGGTTTTCTGAAGCTGTAGGATATCGTCAGAAGCTAACAAAGTGTAAAAGTGACATCCTCAGACCGGGAGCTCTGCGTCCAGCGCTCCGCAGTTCAAGTCCCAGAAGTGGACAGATGTTTTGACGTGTAGACGTTACCAGGGCGTAGTTTGGTGGCCTACCCTTAAATATTCTGGACTTATGGTGGTCTAGCCTCGTGCACCTGCGCTCCACCACATAAAAAAAAAAAAAAAAAAGGAAAGCCAAGGGTCATGAATGAACTAAAGGACTGAACTAAGCGGGGAAGAACAAAAATCGTAGAGAAGATCGCCCCCGATTTGATGAGACGGTGTAGTATAACTGAGTGAAATAGGCGTTGGATATGACAGAACTAAACGGCAGTTATACCCACCACTCTTCTGTACCCTACACTACCCTGATTCAGCCTACCCTACCCTACCCAGCCCTACACTACCCTACCCAGCCCACCACCACCCAGCCCTATCCTACCCTGCCATAACCTATCCTACCCTCCCCAACGCAACCATAACCTACCCATGCTTACCCTCGCCTGCCGTAATCGACCCACCTCTATTCAACCCTGCCATAACCGACCCATCCCTACCCTACCTCGGCATAATCAGCCCAATCTAACCTCACCCTGCCACAACCGACCCAGTCCTACCCCACCCTGCCAAAACCGGCCCAATCTTACGCCGCCCTGCCAAAACTAACCCAACCTTACCCCACCCGGCCATAACCGACCCGACGCTACCCCACCCTGCCACAACCGTCCCATCCCTACCCTACCTTAACCAAACCAGTCTTATCTAACTCATTGTCCACATTAACACTTTTTTCCATATTCATCTTTCTTCCTCCAGACGATTTTCTTCAACTCTGGAGAGAAATTTCGTACTGGAGGGGTTAGATACAGTCACCATCAACCCCTTCACTACGAGGGGATCTCCTAAGCTGAATAAAATCGTCCGGTTACCTAGAACAAAGTAACTAAGTCATTCTCTGTCTGAAGGGGTTATTGTGTCTGTCCCATCATCCCGAGAGGGTTTCTTAAAGCTCCAGGAAATCGTCTGAAGGTAGCAAAGTGTAAACATGACGTCAGCACTTGGTCTAGGCGCCACAGATCGAATCCCGGAGGTGAACAAAGGTTTTTATATCATATAGACGTTTTATATTTTATGTTTTGCAACTTTCAGAGGCATTTACTCAGCTTTAGGAGTCTTATGGATAGGCTTAATCAAACGTATCGAACCTCCCATGTTAGAAAAAATAGCTTACAGAAATGCGTCCTCGTACTGAAGGGGCGGAATGGACAGATCGAGTGACTAAAATATTGAATTATGTATATGACTGGTTTTGTTGTTATTTCTATTGTTATTTTTATTATTATTATTATTTCAGGCAAATGTCCCAGGCTTCTAGACTGGCTGACTAGCGAATATTATTAAGTCTCCCGTGGCTCCGTGCTCCTTCCACTCAAGAGCCTGCACTTCACGCATTCCACGCACAAGATGGCGCCACCACTGCATTCCTGCGAAGACGAGAGGTCAAGAGGACGACACTTGCTTTTTGTTTGTTTGTTTACTGTAATTGCTTAAAGTTGTGATCCCTCCAACTTGAATGCTCAGTTGTAACTCTAGATAACTAGAATACGATGTTAGTCACGAAGAAGGGCTATGAAAAGATACAGAGCTCGTAGTATTGGCTGGATGAATCACTCTTGCGTGATAATCAAAGACGGTGAATAAAACCCACACTTGTAGACGAAGAATATAATTACCAAACAGTTTCGGTGGACACTGCCACCATCTTCAGTGGTCAAGATAGTGAGAGGGAGTGACATTGATTATACAAGGGTTCCTTTTTATGCGTGTGTGTGTGAAAGGGTGGGGTAAAGGTTAGGTGGGGTGGGGTAGATTGTAAGCGGAGATTAACCCAAGGGGGATTTTGGGGGCGACATTACCGGACAGGTCAGGTGTAATTCCTATCTGGGTAAAGGTTAGGTGGGGTGGGGTAGATTGTAGGATTAACCCAAGGGGATTTTGAGGGGACATTACCGGACAGGTCAGGTGTAATTCCTATCTGACCTTACCTGTGTCGTAGCAGGAAGAGGCGTCCCTTCCTGCTACGACACAGGTAAGGTCCGATAGGAATTACACCTGACCTGTCCGGTAATGTCCCCCCCAAAATCCCCCATGGGTTAATCACCCGGTAAAATCTACCCCACCCCACCTCACCTTTACCCCACCCTTCCACACACACACGCATAAAAAGGAACCCTTGTCTGGTCAGTATGTCACTCCCTCTCACTATCTTGACCACTGAAGATGGTGGCAGTGTCCACAGAAACTGTTTGGTAATTATATTCTTCGTCTACAAGTGTTGGTTTTATTCACCGGCTCGTAGTATTTTTTTTCTTTTAACTAAGATACATGAAATAAGCTGCAAAAATACGAGCTTACTTAATGTAAATGAATTATAGTACGTTCAAGATGGAGGGAAGGCATTTTGTATTTTGTTTGTGATGTTATAGTGTCTCTCAGGATCCTAAGATCCTCTCTCGGCTGAACCAAATTGTCTGGCGTCAGCTGGAACATGATGCTAGAGTTATGTCGGTCGTGAGGGGGTTAATGGTGACGGTATTGACACTGTCAGGCTCCTATGACTCACTGAGTCGAATAAAATCGTCTGAGTCAGCTGAAATGGGGTACTAGAGTTGTCCCGAGCATCACTCAGGAGGTTAAGAATCTTAATCCTCTGGTGCTTGGGACAACTCTAGTATTCCATTCCAGCTGACAGACGATTTTGTTCGGCTGAGTGAGTCATAGGAGCCTGACAGTTACTACACTGTCACCATTAACCCCCTCACGACCGACATAACTCTAGCATCATGTTCCAGCTGACGCCAGACAATTTGGTTCAGCCGAGTGGGTCTGGGGCCTGGGGGGCACTAAATGAAAATATCCAAAATATATTAAAGGGGGGGCTATATCAATTTTGCCACAGGAGGTATACCAAAATTGGACTTTTTAACAAAACCCCCTCCTCTCTCTCTCCCTGTGTTTTGTATATACCCTTCTCTGTCTGCCTGTGGTGTGTCTGTCCCACCCTCTGTGTGTGTGTGTGGTGTGTCTACTGTGTGAAGGTGGATGTGTACGTGTCGTGTGTGTGTGTGTGATGTGTCTACTGTGTGAAGGTGGCTGTGTACATGTCTTGTGTGTGTGTGTGGTGTATCTGCTGTGTGAAGGTGGCTGTGTACGTGTCTTGTGTGTGTGGTGTGTCTACTGTGTGAAGGTGACTGTGTACGTGTCTTGTGTGTGTGTCTTGATGTGCGTATGTATGTAGTAGTGTGTGTAAGTGTCTTAAGTGTGTGAGCTGAAGTGTAAGTATGGGGCCTTGTGGTTTTAAGGAAAGCCTGCTACGCAAACTTCCCTCAGCCACATTTTAAAGAAACCTCTATCACACCGGGACTTGAACCCGGGTCTTCCTGATTAGCAAGCCAGCACTATGCTGACCCTGCTACCGCGGACCCACAGAGATAGCGGCTAAAACTTCTACTGTATTTTATTTCTTTACGTTACAAAAAATGGGAAATTGGACAACATGCATAGACTTAACAAAATTTTCATGTACCTATTAATGTCGCTTTAGGAGGAGATATTTCGAAATTTCCTGAGCTACTTGGAATACCTAAGCCTGCAGTTTAATGCTAATCATGAACAAGTGCTATGGAAAGAATATAGAGCAGTTGCTACTTATATAAAGGGAGAAAGTAAAAACTGCAACTTAGTCTGCTACGAACGGCAGGACTTAAACGATTAATCATATATTACATAAACTTAACACACTGAGTGACACAGAAACTAAACATATGATACAAATTCTTTAATGAAACTTATAATGAGAGTACAAATGACAAAATATACACTGCACAGGAAGACAGTACAGTACTCGGTGCTCATACCTTCTGTGCGAACTCAGAGAATGAAAGCCTATCTGTTGTACCGATTTATAAACGGAAGAGATGAATCGCTAAATTTGATCCACAGTAAAAAAAAAATAATAATAATAATAATGAATACATAAAACAATAGACAAACCATATAGACTACATGTCCACCCTAAACTGACAAAAACCTGGCATCTCTCCACCTTGAATGCTGAGCTGTTTCTAGAGATAAAGACTAGATTATCATGCAGATCATAATGAAGATCTATGGGGAGGATGCAAAACCATAATACTGTCTTATTCTGCCACTTAGATACAGGAACTAAGCAGCAGAAGGACTAAAATTTGTCAAGGTGAGCCAACTACAATGACACAGATGAAGTCTGAGATTATATAATGTGTAATCATGAACTGATTGCATCATTCAGTAAAGATTACAAAAGGAAGAGCTATCAAATCTGAAAGTGTAAGTACTATACAAGATATGATTGACCTTGTACATCCATATTCTGAGATATGCTTCCTATATCATAGCCTACACATAAATTCATTCCTCTCAACAGTAATGGTATATTCCTGCCGTGTCCTGACTTCCAATCAACTTGTGAAACCTCTCTCCTAATTACAGTACAGTAATATGTTAATGAAGGCTGCTAGTAATTACCTTCAGTATGATAATTCTTATTTAAAGGTAGCAGCAATGGTTAATGAAGGATGTAAGGTATGCAGTCCTTCCAGTTCAATATACTATATCTCCAATCAGGCTTTATCCAGTGTCTCTCCTACACATGTTAATACCTTCAGTCTTCACTAGTTTAACTCACAGAGCAGGGATTTTTTTTTTTTTTTTTTTTTTATGCCATCTCATGATTATATTTAGCTTTGTATAGACTTCTGGAAGTGTAGGGGCTAGGCACAGCCTCACTGAACTCCTGCAATAGCAGAGACTTTGCATAAGTTGAATAAAATTGCCTTCTGGCACTATGAATAAACTGAAAAGGGCATCACGGGATTGCAAGAGTTAAAGGGACTCGCGGAGTTTATATCCCCGATGTAAACAAACTACCCATTAGTTTTTACACACATCCCCTCATTTTTTCCAGCCAATTAACCTACTATGCCTGCCCATGTACAGGATCACATTCGACCTTAAAACCTAAACAGATGGTGTGAATATCAGGGGATTTAAGTAGCACTGCTTACTCGAGTTTAAAGGGACATCTTGGTCACCTGGAGATACACACCGCCGTATATCATCCTTATAGCTAATAATTACAACTTACATCAGCCGACTACACCTCTCGATAATGACAGCAAACACTGATAAACACATGGGCATAAGAATTACCATAATAAGAAGTAGACTAACACCGTAAAGAATAAAATCTTCACTCATCTCCAGCATCTCTCAACGTTGCTCCCATAATGCACCAGTGACGTCACACTTCAAATTAGTCTATCTATCTATCTATCTATAGTAAATTAAACATTTACTTATTAAATTTTACGAAGAAAATTTCGTGAATATATTATCAGTCTTTTAAACATTAATTTTCGTGCAAACTGAATAGAGAGGTAAGTAAAGTGTTTCTTGTTAAATTAAAGATAACCCCATGAATCAGTGGCATCATCATCTCTCTCTGAAATTCCATACAGAGTACCAGAGTAGGATCACTATTTACTGTCCTGCCGATATATCTCTACAGTTTTACAAAGGGATTTAAAAATAAACGGCCTGGTGGTGGTGGCAGGGGATAAAATTTTGCGATACCAGTCTCTAATCTGCTGCCATTCCCTACAGAACCTGAGCATAATAGACGAGAAATTAGCCCAGGTTGATGCAGCAATTCTTAACTCAAAATTGCCCCAAGAACAACTTTCTGAAGATTGTCAAACATTTCATGCAACACCCTGTATGGGAAATTTGGATAAAATATTGGTGATATAATTCCCTAAGTGTGTGCCATTCCCAACAGAATCTGAGCAGTCTAATGAGTCCACGCTTTGAAGGTTGGGTTGAAACAGGGATGTGCCATGTCTCCATGGTTGTTCAATCTGTACATGGATGGGGTAATAAAAGAGGTACAAGGTAGGGCAGTGGATGTTGGAGTGGCCCTGGTGAGAGAGGGTAGTGTTTGGAAACTCCCTGTACTGTTGTTTGCAAATGACACTGTGTTGTTGGGTGAAGACGAAGGAGAGCTGCAAGGCTTGGTGGATGAGTTTGGGAGAGTGTGTAAGAAACGGAATCTAAAGGTGAATGTAGGGAAGAGTAAAGTGATGGTCTTTGAGAGAGGTGAAGTCAGTGAATGTAGAGCGAGGTTGGATGGTGAGGAACTGGAAAATGTGAGTACGTTTAAGTACTTGGGTAGTGTGATGAGTAAGGATGGAGGTTTGGAGGGTGAAGTGCTTGAAAGGGTACAGCAGGGAAGAAAGGTTGCTGGTTCTTTGAAAGCAGTGATAAGAAACAGGGAAGTGAGCATGGAAGTGAAAAAGTTACTACATGACAGTATTGTGATACCAACTCTAACGTATGCAAGTGAAGCTTGGACGTTGTTGGAAGGACACAAGTCAAGAGTGAGAGCAGTGGAAATGAGTTATTTAAGAGGAGCCTGTGGAGTCACATGGAGAGACAGGCTGACGAATGAAGACATAAAGGAGCGTTGTGGTGTGGATGTGGATGTGATAGGAAGCGTTAGGAGAACACACTGAGGTGGTTTGGCCATGTGGAGAGGATGGAGGGTGAAAGACTGACGAAGAGAATGTATGTGAGTGAGGTGGAGGGGGGAAGAGGGAGGGGGAGGCCGAGGATGAGATGGAGGGATGGGGTGGAGAGGTATATGAGAGAGGGGGGTGTGAGTTGGGAGCAGGGCAGTGAAATGGCGGGGGACAGGGCGACTTGGAGGCGATTTGTTTGTAGCCACCCCAAACGGGATTGAGGCATCTGACAATAGACAGAGATAGATAGAAGATTAAATAACTAAAGCTAACACTGATTTGAACTAATACACATCTGGTCCACAGGTCGTGCTGGAGTCTGCTGCCTTGACGCTGCTTCCTTGCCACACTGGTCATACCCCGCTGAAGTTTGGTCTGCCCTGCCGTGAGAAGCCTGACGGTGGTGTGGTGTCTTCCCCTACTCTGAGATGCCTGGTGGTGTGGTGGTGGTGGCGGCGGCGGCGGCGGCGGCAGGGTGTCGTGTCTTCCCCAGCCGTGAGATTACTTGCTGCTGCTGCTGGTGATCTGCCCTGACCTGCCGAGAGAAGCCTGGTGGTGATGGTGTGATCTGCCTTGCAAGTCCAGGATGTTCTGTGGACAAATGCTACTTTTGAATGCATATTTTATATTGCTGTCTCTGTTAATGTATTTTGTACTGAAGTATTAATAATGAAAACTTAAATTTTCTGTCTTGTTTCATTACCTTTTTAACTGTGGCTTTGACTTAATATAGGTGATAAGTATATTGCGCTCTGCAGTCTTGTGTGTTGTGGGGACGGCTTTTGTGATGAGCTAAGACATTCTGATCGCTTCACCAAATTACTGCTCAGCCGTGTGATCAGTGGACATAAAAGATTATACAATACAATGATATACAGCTAAGCATAAAAAAGGTTATGGGAATTCTCCACCATGCAATCAATGGACCTAAATTAAAGCCTATATTATAAAGCTAAGCCTGAAGAGGGTTGTGGGAAGTAGATAATGATGCAGGGTAGACACTGGTAATGTTCACTGAGCCATGCCCGCAACACACAAGAACTGGGTGGCGTAATATATGGACCACCTTGTATAATGAGAGGTTGTAAGTGTGTGCTGACCCACAAACTTGCCATCAATGCCCCGTCATAACTATTACTGTGTCTTGTAGGAAGCACAAAGAAAACAGGCCACAGAAAACCTCCTTGTCTCTCGTTCCTCCTACACAAGCATACACGCCTTTCACTTTAACTTGGCACAGAGTTTTATTTAAAGCATACCAGAATGTCAGGCAGATCAGTAGCAGAAGTAGACAATACTACAGCCCTACATTCTTTCCACAGCACTCATTCGTGACTAACATCATATTCTAGTGATAACTATCGCTACTACTCGGCAAACCGTATGGAAACTATCAGCTATCTGTCTATCCATCTATCTATAGCCAGACGACTTAATCCCGTAAGAGGTGGCCACAAACAAGTCGCCTCTATGCCACCCTGTCCCCCGTCATTATGCATCACTCCCCCTAATTCACACACACCCTCTCTCATATACATCCCAACTCCATCCTCCACTTATAAGTAATACATTAAAACAACCGTGAATTACTGCCGCACAAGCTGAGCCGTAATCATATCCAACACAAACACGAAGGAGCTTTAAAGAACAGAAAACAATACCTTGATAGCAGAAGACACTAAGACCACAAGTACTGACAGCCTACACCAAGAAACATAACTAATTTCAGTCAGAGACCAAGTGAATATGAGAGGCACACAGTTCATCACTTCAACTCAAGATCCGTCCCACCTTTGTAACCTTATGTTGCGTCATCCTCTCCACAAACAAAATCGAACAACCGCCCAACACTACACAGAGTATCTTTGCAACATATCCCCTCCTCCACCCGACTCTACACTTCCCAGACACATTCACAAACTCACAAGCACCCCAGCCAGCCAAAACTTTCTGCCAAACACATACATAAACACACAGACACCCCAGCCAGCCAAAACTTTCTATACCAAACACATACATAAACATGCAAACACCCCAGCCAGCCAAAACTTTATATACCAAACACATACATAAACACAGACACCCCGGCCAGCCAAAACTTTCTATACCAAACACATACATAAACACACAGACACCCCAGACAGCCAAAACTTTCTACCAAACAGCATCCTTCATGTGCCACCACCAGACATACACCCTTCAGACATTACCGAACCCAGAGATACGAGTACACCAACCTTCCCTGCTACAATACTAACACAAAATATAACACACATACAATCCCCTGTGATCATACTGCAAAGTGGCACCCCCACACCACAGCACACCCACTCACTTCCTGCACCACACCACCACAACACAGACAATCCTTCAACATAACACTGGGTTCACATCCAGAGGAGCCTAAGATGTACTAAGAACAACAAAAACAACTCAGGCCAACTTAAAGTGAAACGAGTATAGTTACGATAGGAAAATTATTTCAAGTTATTTTGTAAGCGCTTCGTGTACACAAAGTTACAAGGCCGCAGGGAACGGACTGCATACCGAGGGTTATAATACTGTGGCGGCTTAGGGGGCTTTATACCACCTTTTCTTCAGTGATTTATTGTTCAAGCGAGCGAGCGAACAGGGCAAGCGAGCGAGAACACTATATGACATGGTATAATAGGGTGGCAGAGAACAGCGCCAAGACTGTGTTGTCTAGGAAACTATTAAAGCAACAACGGATCTATGGACATCATTAGAAACCTAGTAAAAAAATAATAGGAGTTACTTGAGGGACTTTTCTCAAAATCTGCCGCGGCAGTTCTGATGAAAGGAAAATAAAAGTACCAAACTGAGCACCAGAACCGAGTTATTCTAGAAGTTAAAAGCTACTGCAGATCTGTTCAGACAGCTGGAAAGCTTATGAAGAAGCAATTGGTACTACTTAGGTTAAATAGACTTAGCTTTTAACATCAAGCAAGATGGATAGATGGATGGATGTGGAATTGTGGATGCTTGGACCGATGGTAGAGTTCCTGCTGTTTCGTCCTTCCACCTGCCGACAAAAATCATCATCAATATCCTCCTCCTCATCATCATCATAGCTGTCGTCGTCATTATCATCATCATCATTATATACACCGTCATTCTCATTATCATTACCATTCTCATCATCATCATCATCATCATCAATATCATATTATCATTATCACCTACCTATCTATCTATTTATCTATATCTGTTTATCTATAGCCAGACGCCTTAATCCCGTAAGGGGTGACCACAAGCAAATCGCCTTCATGATGTACTGTCCTCTACCATTTAGCTCAAGTATCGCACTCATATGTTTCTACTCTTTCCCTCCATCTCATCGTCGGTCTCCCCCTCCCCCTCTATCCTTCCAGCTAACTCATGTGCACTCTTCTAGTCATTTTCTTATTCGCCATCCTCTCCACATGGCCAAACCACCTCGAAGTGTTTCTCTTAACGCTTTCAGTCTCATCCACATCAGCATCACAACGCTCCTTCATCTGCCCATTTGTCTGTCTGTCTCTCTATGAGACTCCACATGCTCCTCTCAAGTAGCTCATTTCCACCGCTCTCACTCTTGACTTGTGTCCTTCCAGCAAGATCCAAGCTTCACTTCCATACTTTAAAGTGGGAATCACAGCATGCAGTGCCCTTTTTTTTTTTTTTCATACTTTCATCCTCAGTTCCTTCTTCCTAATCACTGCTTTTTAGAGAACAAGCAACCCTCCTTCCCTGACGTATCATTTCAGTCACTTCATCCTCTAATCTTCCATCCTTATTCATCACATTACATAAATACTTAAATGCACTCATATTCTTCCATTTCCTGGCTATGCAGCCTCACTGTGCATTCTGTAACCTCATACGTTGAGATGTTAAAGCATCACCACCATCAGCATCAACATCATTATCACCATCAATATCATCACCATCAGCCTGTGACACACCACTGCATGATAAGGACCCTCTCACCTTTCTCCACTCTGATCCGTTGATTGTTAGCCTGTTGCGTCCTTGCTCGGTAGATCTGCATCATATCATCTCTCCATCTTGTTCTCTGTGCAACTCTTATTCTCACTCCATCTCTGGCTTGCCATTCAGTTACTCTCGCTGTCCTTCTGTTGTCTCTTCTGTGAAAGACGTGACCTGAGGTGTGTGTGTGTGTGGAGTTACCTGGAAACAAGCTAAGAATTACTAGATGCGCGAGGTTCAGGCCCCTTAGGTTAATCTCCTTGGTGTGGTGTGGTGTGGTGTGGTGGTGAGGGGTTGTGTGGTGTGGTGTGAGGAGAGTTGTGTGAGGTGTGGTGGTGGGGGGTTGTGTGGTGTGGTGTGGGGAGAGTTGTGTGTGAGGTGTGGTGGTGGGGGGTTGTGTGGTGTGGTGTGGGGAGAGTTGTGTGTGAGGTGTGGTGTGGTGTGGTGTGGGAGGGTAATTTTGTGTGGTGTGGTGTGGTGTGGAAGGAGGATTTTTTGTGGTGTAGTGTGGTGTGGGAGCGTGGTTTTGTGTGGTGTGGTGTGGTGTGGTTTGGGAGGGTGGTTATGTGTGGTGTGGTGTGCGAGGAGGATTTTATTGTGGTGTGGTGTGGTGTGGGAGGAGGATTTTTTGTGGTGTGGTGTGGGAGTGTGATTTCGTGTCGTGTAGTGTGAGAGATTGGTATGGTGTGGTGTGATACGGTGTGGGAGGGTGGTGTGGTGTGAGGGGGTGATGGTGTGTGACTTAATGTGTGGGACTGGTAGATCGTAACTTGGCTTCACTATAATCACTAAAGCCTATATGAGTACAACACCTCTCATCCGAAAATGGTTAGTGAGAAGCAGACGGTCAGGGCCGGTCCTAGAGCTACTGAGATAAAATGTAGAAAATCATGTGTTGTATCTTTAAAATACAAAAGAATATGTGAGGTTAATTCTTACCTTTAAATAAAGACCAAAGTATATGTATTACTTCACTCATATTCATCCACTTCCTAACGATACATAAAGAGACGTTGATCAGTGCATTATGGAACCCTGTGCTGTGATTTATGGGATGTAATAAGCTTTTCAGAATATTGCGTAAGTGTCTCGTAATTGTATAGGTAAAAGGTCCTATATTCTTGGCCTAATATTTACCCTTGAAATAAAACTATGAATGTGTGGAAATAATTCTGCCATTTGAATAACTATGATATCATCAACCAAGATATACATACACGAACAGAAGGAAGCACATACACACACACACACACACACACAGAAGGAAGCACACACACACACACACACACACACACACACACACACACACACACACACACACACACACACACACACACACACACATGCTCAGTCACCAAAACACGAAGTTAAACAGAAAGGAAAGGGAGAGGTGACTCAGCCAATGACTTGAAGATCGTCGTCATCATCATCGTCGTCGTCATCATCGTCGTCGTCTTCGTTGTCGTAATCATCACCATCATCATCATCTTCCTCGTCGTCGTCATCATCATCATCATCATCGTCAACAGCAGCAGCATGCCATCTCCATCCCAACACTGTAAAAAATGTAGTACAGAAGTTATATCAATATCATCACCATTATCATCAAATACATCACTATCATCTAACCATATTATAGAGTTTGCATCAACATCATCAGCAGCAACATCCGTCTTCATCATCATCATTATCATCATCAGCCTGTGACACACCACTGCAGGATAAGGACCCCTCTCACCTGTCTCCACTCCGATCCTTTGGTTGTTAACTCGTTCCGTCCCTGCTCGGTGGATCTGCGAGTATCATCTCTATCTTGTTCTCTGTGTGCCTCATCCTCTCACTCCGTCTCTGGTCTGCCATTTAGTTACGCTGGCTGTCCATGTGTTACCTGCTCTATGGAAGACGTGACCTAAGGACTGCGTGTGGACTGACCTGTAAACAGGAGGACAAATATAAGTGTGTTGCAGCATCACTACTATACCCTGTTCACTCTAACTTGGCGTAAAATTGCAATCTCTTTCTTAAATTTTGCGTTGTGACAAGGGGTTAACACTAGAATGGTGCTAGTCACGAAGAAGTGGTATGGAAATGATGTAGAGCTGTAAGTTTAATTCCTTCACTGAACTACCGGAAATAAGCTGCAAAAAAACGACTATCTCGGCCTTGGTAAAATGAAGGAACACCACCACAACATACGCGTACGTGTATGTGTGTGTGTGTGTGTGTGTGTGTGTGTGTGTGTGTGTGTGTGGGTGTGGGTGTGTGGTGCGAGGTGCCTGTGTGTTACCATGGTAA
This sequence comes from Coenobita brevimanus, assembly GCF_032717465.1. Classification (NCBI taxonomy): domain Eukaryota; kingdom Metazoa; phylum Arthropoda; class Malacostraca; order Decapoda; family Coenobitidae; genus Coenobita; species Coenobita brevimanus. The sequence goes on along the minus strand of NW_027643197.1, from coordinate 96,401 downwards.
CCTCCCGACACCATCACAGTTACATACACACATTTCCCCACCAGCAAGTTCCATTAGAGAGTACTGTGTGTGTGTGTGTGTGTGTGTGTGTGTGTGTGTGTGTGTGTGTGTGTGTGTGTGTGTGTGTGTGTGTGTGTGTGTGTGTGTGTATGCGCTTCAGGACAAAATAACTTACATACAATATTTTTTTCCATCACATTGTCCCTCTGAAATATGAATCGCACTTATCAGTTTACATTCAGGTCCCAAACTGTACTGTTGGGTGGACAGGGACAAGGGAGCAGGCAAACCTAGTCCACCAGTCTGATCGGCACGAGAATCAACAGGACGACACTCACACTGCTATTTCACTGGTGCTGAGACACCAACATTGAGGCGGTACAAGGCAGAGTTGCCGTGAATTGCACACTGGTTGTGACGTCATTATTGCACACGGTCTCGTTTAGTAACCAGGATGACAGAGGATGTATTGTTGGTATAACTACCATAAAATTTGGTATACTGTGAATACTGGAAGAGAGGGTATAATTAATGATGTCAGACCTATTATGATTCAAGTGTAAGGACGTTAAATGATTAAGAAAGTTAATAAGTCAGCAAATGTTGATTAATAACAAGACAGGAGACAAGTAAGTTTATCCACATCCAAGTTTTCTAGTATATCAAGAGTACACGATTTACAACATTGTTTCGGTATTTCTTTAATATTACAAAGTAAGTGTGCACTGCTAATGGTTGGCACGAGTCTTGTAAATAATATATATATTTTTTTAATTATATAGCCGAGTGCGTAGAGGTAGACTGTTCAACGACGTATTCTTCCTTGTTTTAAATGACAGTATTATAGACAAACGCTACATATTCGTTGGTTTAATCATGACAAAATTCCTCGTATTCCTACAAAATAACGTGAACAATTAGTGTGGAAAAAAAATTCCACACTAGTGTGGAATGACGTCCGCCTGCCCACATCCATGCTCGTCGTTCATTTGTTTTTCCACATTAGCAGACGATTTTCCACAAAACGGTAACACTGGACTACAAGGCCTCCTCATCTCCCTCACACTAACATCCCCCTTGTCTCATCAGAATTACGTCTAGTAGCATTATAGGTATTATTTCTTTTGGCCATAATACTTCCTGGCTGTCAGTGAGATATCCTTGTGTCCTAATGTAGTCACCTTAATGGCTAAGAACAGCAAATATCCAACACTTACCTCAGGGATGCACAGCAACACACACACACCCTCGTCCTTCCACTGTCATACGGCCACTAGCAAAAGTAGCCAAGTAGCGACGCCTACCAAGACGAGAGACTTGTCCAGCTACTTTTACAACCACTAGATGGTTCCCGGGCCCTCTCATAGTAGGGGCAACTCTAGTATTTTATTCCAGGTACTGCTGGGCGATGGCATTCGCTGAGAGTGAGTCATACTACTATAAGAGTGTTAATGCTGTCTCTGTTAACTCTCATGATCATACAGATCTCTTTACCAGCCCTACCCAAAAATAAATTGTGTGTGTGTGTGTGTGTGTGTGTGTGGTGCGAGGTGCCTGTGTGTTACCATGGCAACCTCCCGATACCATCACAGTTACATACACACATTTCCTCACCAGCAAGTTCCACTAGATAGTACTATATGTGTGTGTGTGTGTGTGTGTGTGTGTGTGTGTGGGTGGATGGATGTGTTGTGTGTGAAGTGTGGGGGTTGGGGATGAATGGTTTGTTGTGGATGCTGTGTGTGTGTGTGTGTGTGTGTGTGTGTGTGTGTGTGTGTGTGTGTGTGTGTGTGTGTGTGTAAACTGTCGGAGATTAATAAGAGACTTGACGATGTTATGAATGAGGTGAAACTACTGACAGACATGATTACCTCCCCTGATAACATACTGAACAAAAACTACACTGAACTCAAGGCTCGGGTCGACAGGCAGGCTGAGATAATGGTGAAGCAACAGCAGTTCTTAGAAGCACTGGACCGAAAAGAGAGAGAGAGTCGAACATCGTTATTCTCGGCGTGCCTGATGAAAACGAAGCATTGGACGGTGCCACAACAGATGAGGACAAAATCGGCAAGATTTGGTCCCAAATTGGTGTAGCAGGTGTGGGTGGAACACATCGTCGGCTAGGAAACAACGCTTCATCTGGCACCAGGCGCCGCCCTATTTTGTTCACTTTGGCTGATAAAAATCAACGCAGTCTCATTTTGGACAATGCCAGCTGCCTTAAAACCTCTGGGAGTGATTTCAACAGGATTTACGTCAAGAGGGATGTCCACCCGAGTGTCAGGCGAGAGTGGAAGCGACTTCGTGAAGCAGAGACGACAGAGAAGGCTCGACCGGAGAATGCAGGATGCACGATTCGTCTTGATACTCGAGAACGGAAGCTGTATAGGGATGCAGATGTAATTGATAGCTGGAACCCTCAGTTTTTTTTGGATCACCACAGCAAGTAAGGAAAATAAGCGTACTGTCGTGGAATATAGGTGGAGTGCGCACAAAGTTAGAAAAAACAAATGTGCAGCAGATGCTACATAATTATGATGTGATTAGTATTAATGAGGTTAAGACGTCTATGTCAGTGTCATTCCCCGGATATGTGACTTATAGGAGTAAGGTAGTTGGTTCAGCGGAACGGGGTGGAACGGTTGTCTGTAGTAAGAACTGGTTATCTACGTTGGTATTTGATGTCGACACAAGCATTGGAGATCAAGTCTGGATGCAGTTTCGTAACATTGAGGGTGTGTTGTTTGGTTTCTGTTATATTCCTCCATGTGACTCCCCGTATTACTCCCACGACTTATTTGCCTCAATCCAAGTAAAAGTAAATTCTAGGTACACATATAAAGGATGCATCATAATTGGTGACATGAATGCTAGATTTGGGAAAAGTGTGAGGCAATTATTGTCGATAGCGGAGATACCTAATGTAAATGATATGTCATACCCAGTGATTCACGATGATGTAAAAAGGGCTAACGATAACGCTGAATTGTTGTGTACTATATGTATTGATAACAGATTGGTTGTCATTAATAACCTCATGTATGCTGACAAACATTTTCCTGGTGATAAAACATATCGGAGACGCGGCACCTGGGTTTCGGAGGTGGATACATGTGTGGCGTTACCGTCTCTGATAGACTATATGAGTGATTTTTCTGTGTTAAGGCGGGGTGACCTCCCTTCCGATCATGCCCCCATTACAGTAACAGTTACGTGTTCAGGCGTAGATTTGGACAGTCTCATGATGAGGGCGGGATCGCTAGGGGATCACGCAGCCCTTCATGGAAATGCTGGCAAGACTTGTTTAATGAGAAAGTCAATCAGATTTAACAGAATAAAAAAAAGAAGCATTTGTGAATAATATTATGCAAAGAGTACCTAATGAAGATTATGTAAATGTTGAAGCTTTTGAGAAGCGCATCACTGACGCTTTATACTCCTGTGCGGAGGACAATATAGGCAGGGTAGACAGAGCAGTAGAGATAGGTGGTAGCAATCTTGGTAGGTGGGAGAGGCTGCTGGATGACGCTGGTGACGCAAGAGTGTGGAGAGCAATTGATTGGAAAGGAGACTTTAACATGGACAGACCTGATGAAATCTTGTGCCCCAGTGATGAGGATTTTAAATTCCATTTTGAGTCTGTGCTGAACAGAGAGGATGTGAACAATGAGTTTGTAGATGAGGTGACAACTGATGTCACTATCCCCGTACTGGATGAGCCCATCTCGCCCGGACAGGTGCACCAACAAGTAATATATAATACTAATAATGACGTATAGAAAAGGGGGGGAAAGGAAGGAAGGGAAGAATGATTGTGTATATGTGATGAGTGTTATGCAACCAGGGCGACGACACGTGGTGGCAGGAACTAGGCCTTAGTTTAAACTACCGGCCTTACTGAGAGCTCTGGTCCTGGTTGCATTGTGTAAAGTGAGTTTTTTTTTTTTTTTTTTTTAAGTAGGAGAGGAAGAATTTAGACTAAGAGAAAGAGTGTCGGGGCTTAACCCAACGTGCGTGTGTTTGGTGTTGGGAAGGGGGGGGGGGTCTCGCACGTGCAGTGTGTTGTTACTTAAGGACGGGAGGAGTGAATAGCTACGGCTTTCTCTGCCAAGCATTGGCTTATTGGCTGCCTCTCAGGTTCATCTGATCTTTTCCGGCTCCAGCAGCCTGGGTAGGATGGTAGGATACGGGTGTTAGGGTAAGGTGTTGTAGCCCTAGAGGGCTTGGGTAGGGGGATAAGGAAAGGGGAGGGGTGGAGGAAGGGGAGTATGGGTGGTACAGGATATGAGGCGGGGGTGCTGTATATGAGGATGGCGGGTTATTACGTGGCTGTCGTGATCTTGATAATGGGTGTAGGGGTGGTTTAGAGTCTTAAGTGAATTGCAGGGTGTGAACTAAGTAGTTGATTAATAAAAGGATCAGTAATAAATAAACTATTGGTGCTTAAGTGAACCCTCAGCGAAACACGAACATGTTCCCGCCCTTGCCATGACGCGAGACTGGTGTGCATTGGAACCCTGTGGGTAACTAGACAGCGAGGCGCCGCGGAGCTGGGCGGCTCACGTATACACTCCCCGTACAACATTTGGTAACTGAGGCGGTGATGGCTGGTGTAGCAGCGAGATGTGGGATGAAGGGGTAGACGGCCCGGCGCCATGGCCTAACCGAAGCAGATGTACACCCCACCACACCAAGAGCGACACTGAGGGTCGCTGACTGGGCATAGGGGTTTTAAATGGGTAGAGGCAGACAGGTAGACGCCGCATTGGGGGCGGGGCTTGCAATAAAGAAAATTCCCACATAATGTAGGGGACCCTTATGTAACTTTGACGAATCTTTATACCGTCCATTGTCGTTTCGTTTTTATTTTCTCTCTCTCTCTCTCTTGTTCTTACGTTGCCTCATGTTCAAAGGTACTTTTATTTCTTAATGGCGGTGGTCTAATATAAATTTCCATGTGGCTCTATATGTGGACACTCAGTGGATTGTGTTTTCCATTCTTTCCAGCTAATCTACAGTTTATCACATCTTTCCTGGCTTATTTCCCAGCGATATCTATACTGCATTCGGATTCTACACTAAGTTATTGGCTGCTTAATAGTTGCTTTGTACTGTGATCGTATCGTATCTTTTATAAAAGCTCCAATAAGCTTGCATGCGTCGGCCTTAGTCACATGATGGCTCTCCACGCTGCTTGATCTCTGGCAGCCTCCCTATTCATTCCCATATCCCTGAGGTCACACTCTATGACCTCGTCTCAGGTCTTTTTCGGTCTGCCTCTCGCAACCCTACCCCCGACGTTCACACTTCTTACAGTAGATCCATAATATCTGAATGTTTCTTGTCTGCTTCTTACCATTTGTAGAGGTTTCCTGTACTGTGTGTGTGTGTCTGTGTGTGTGTGTGTGTGTGTGTGTGTGTGTGTTCTTACCTAATTGTATCTTTACAGGAATGAGTCAAGCTCGTACTGTCCCGTGTCTTAAACCATATTAATCGTACATATCCTTAAATTTGTGAATTGTTTTGGCACACACTATTTCATTCGGTAGTGCATTCCATTGATCAATTGCTCTGTTTGGGAAACTAAATTTCCTTACGTCTTTATTGCCTCTCCTTTTATGCAGTTCTTTGCAGTGTCCTCTTACTGCTGCATCCCCATAGGTTATATACTCATTTATGTCTATTTTCGCCTTCCCTGATATGCATCTATATAGTATAATCATGTCTCCTCTTTTCCTTCTCTCCTGTAGTGTAGGCAGATTCAGTTTTTCTTCGTAGCTTAGATCCCTTAAGCTTGGTACCCATCTTGTAGCTGCCTTTTGAACTTTTTCAATCTTATCTATGTGTTTTTTAGATGAGGACTCCAGACTACTGACGCATACTCCAGGGTTGGTCTGATGAATGATGTTATTATCTTTCTTAGTATGTCTTCATTTGTGTGTGTGTGTGTGTGTGTGTGTGTGTGTGTGTGTGTGTGTGTGTGTGTGTGTATGTGTGTTCTTACCTAATTGTATCTTTACAGGAATGAGTCAAGCTCGTACTGTCCCGTGTCTTAAACCATATTAATCGTACATATCCTTAAATCTGTGAATTGTTTTGGCACACACTATTTCATTCGGTAGTGCATTCCATTGATCAATTGCTCTGTTTGGGAAACTGAATTTCCTTACGTCTTTATCACCTCTCTTCTTATGCAGTTTTTTGCAGTGTCCTCTTGCTGATGCTTCCCCATATGTTAAGTAATCATTTATGTCTATTTTCTCCTTCCCTGATATGCATTTATATAGCATCATCATGTCACCTCTTTTCCTTCTCTCCTGTAGTGTTGGTAGATTCAGTTTATTTAGTCTTTCTTCGTAGCTTAGATCCCGGTAAGAGTAATATACGGCTTGGATAGGTGGTTAGGAGGCTGATGAGGACTGTGAGTATAAGCAGACGAGACTACTTGGTTCAGAGGCTGATGAAGGCTATGAGAAGACCATAAATGATTTGAGAGAGTTGTCATTGTATAATCAGACAGGACGTGTGCGACTCCCTTTATGGTGTGTGTAATCAGCAGTAAAAAGCCTTGCACGAGGGAGGTCGGAAACTAAAAACATGCTCTTGACAAATTACGAATAGGAGGAGTGTAATAGATAATAAACACCCTTGCACGAGAGGGAGGTAGGAGGCTTGAAAAACATACCACCGACAGATTACCAATATGACGAGTGTAATAGAAACCCATGTAACAGACACGAGTAAACACCCATGCCTGAGAGGTGGGGAGCTGTAAACATATACCAGTAATGTTACCAATAGGAAGAGTTTAATAGACAGTAAACATCCTTACTTGAGAGGAGGCGGAAAGCTTTAGAAACATTCCTGTGAAATATTAACCTTCATATTAAGCAAAGCACTGAGATATCTATTAACGCTTCCCATAAAAGACTGTACTTGAGTCTGTTATCTCGCAGCCACATACGAAAAGACATAAAACAAGGCATATCCAACGACTTTCAGTACAGCAACGTCTCTTCAACCTTATTCTTACTTCAGACGACTTTATTCAACTTGGGCAAGATATCTGCTAATGAAGCTTGGGCAGGATATCTGGTACACAAGGCTGTATCTACTGCCATCTTTCTAGTTCTAGTATTTTCCACGAAGCTCTTATACAATCGTCCAGAGAGAGCTAACTAAACAAAAAACATATGCTATACTGAGGAAGAGGCAATCGTAACTATAAAGGGTGCTATTCTTAAGCAGTCCACCCTCAGTCACACGAGAAGTGAAACATACAAACACAAAGTTTCAGTTACACAAGGCACACACAAAATATATAAAAAAGACGAAACACGAAGCGAGCACACACACACACACACACACACACACACACACACACACGGGTGTGTGCATGTGTGAAGGTCACAGCCTTGCCCTTAGATCGGACTATATGAGCTCTCAGCTCCCTTCCGGGAGGGTAAAAGCTGACGATCACGACCATCAAGTGATCCTGACCGACCCGGTGAATTACGCACACACACACACACACACACACACACACACACACACACAAAACCACGCCCACCTCCTGTGATGTTTGACTTTGGAAGGACCGACCAACAAAAGACCGGAATGCATAAACCAATTTATTTTAGCCCAGTCTCCAATAACCTATCAATATTTGCTCGAACTGAACCCTACCTAACCTCGAATGACCTAATCCAACCCAAGTTAACCCAACCTAATCTAACTTAACCTCACCTAACCCAGTCTAATTGCATTTAACCTAACAATCTCACGTAACCTAACAAAACCTAACCTAACAAATTCTGACGCAGCTTAACCGCATCTAACCCTACCTAATCCTACCCAGTCTCACTTAACCATACCATACCCGACCTAACCCAACCCAGTCAAGCCTAAAATGACCTAATCCAACCGAACCTAACCCAGCCTAACCCAACCAAATAAAACCCAACCCAAAACCTATCAAAACCGACGTATTCTAAAGCAATCTAACCTAATCCGTCTATATCTAGTCGAAGTGAACCCAACCCAACCAAAAATTACCTAATCAGACCAAACCCTGCCCAAAGTGACCTAACCTAACTTTCGATCGGCTATATATTCGTCAAGAAATTTTGCTGCCTGAAGGTCTACGGATGTACATTCCGAGTTTCGCCTGTTCTGTGTACATAAGTTTGTGTGTTTGTGTGTGTGTTTATTTAGGAGTGTCTGAGATGTGTACTACAGGGAAAAATTTACACTTTCTCTCTCTCTCTCTCTCTCTCTCTCTCTCGTGTTAAAAAATTGGGTACACAATAGGCACGATGCGTCCTTCTAATGTAGTACAGACAAAAAACGAGAGAGAGAGAGAGAGAGAGAGAGAGAATCCTCCCGTAGATAATTAGGTCCAACTGCTAGTGTTGTGTTGAATGGAAGAGGCAGTACATAACAGCCCTCCCTCCCGCCCTCCTTCCTGCCTCCTGTCCAGAAATGACTCCCGTAGTGTCCAACGCCCTGTCAGATAGAGGAGACAATCAAGGCAATCAACACAGCCTGCTCTCCTGCCCTCCTTGTTGTCTTTTGATTTTAAGGCCCCATTGTTTTTCGTATATTGTTTTTTTGGCCCAGTGGTGCTTTTTCCTGTACATTGCTTTGGTCTGTGTTTTGTAATGTGGCCTAAAACTTGAGTCCCTTCCACATGGTACTCTGTCTGAGGTTTAAGTGACTGGATGTGTTTTGTTCCTATTTCTGTCTGCATCCTCGTACTCTCTCTCTCTCTCTCTCTCACACACACACACACACACACACACACACACACACACACACACACACACACACACAAGGATAGGATACTTTTCTTAAGTGGGCGAATCGAGTGAGAACACAATACTTCAGCTAAAATTTGGTATCAATAAGTAAAACTCTTGTCCAGTATGGCTTGTAAAATTGCCCTGCTTTGAGGAACACCAAAGCATTGTCTCCTTTCCAGCTATTGAACTCTCTCTCTCTCTCTCACTTTTCCCATAGAGCCAAGTATAGCCGAGAAACACCCAAAGCTTTTCCGCTAGACAGGAACAGAGCATCTGCTCAGCTGTTGTGCCGGTCATGGCATGTCGTGGCTTTCTTAAACTGTGGTGAAAGCTGTTTTCCAGTGGTACCAGATATCTGCCAAAACAACGACAAATGCTGCAGAAAATAAGGGCCACAAATTTACCCTTGCCCTCTCGGATACGTTGTACGCCTAGTGACAGGACACTATAACTCGATCACGCTATCTCAGTCATCTCTCCTTTACTACCTTTTAAAGTTACAGACCGAGGAGAAAAGTTGACTTTTTTGCCTTGCAACAGGTTGCCGTCATCACCAAGAACTAATACAAGCAATAACGACCCCTTATCATCAGTATTTCTGGCCAGTACTAGCAAAATCAAAGTGGTTCCGTGCAAGTCTCACCGTTCCCATCATCACCCAAGGACAGTACTAACACAGTACCTTGCTTTAAGCTCACATCATCAATATACTACGTTGCAATACAGGAAGGTTAAAATCTCAGAGTGGTGTGGTACGGGACAGCCAAAGTTTGCCCACATTCCCTACCGGTTGCGGCAATGTGGGCTGTTACATGAACTATTTCTATGTGATAGCAATATGAAGTACACAAGAAAAGAGTATGGGAAGGAAGGATATTCCCTGTCTCTGGGGAGGAAAGAGAAATACGCAAGATACGACGCAATGCTGGCTGAGAAATTCCGATGAACTCTTGGTCATGGCTGTGCAGAATAAAATCATCAGTCATTATCATCATCATGCACACGACCAGATTAAAGTGCTATGGCCAAATACCTTGCAACTAGCTCTGGGTCGACTTAATACCACATTGCTATAGGTCCACATCATGATTATATCATCATCATCATCATCACCATCATCATACTATCATCGACAATTTCAAAGCACACTACCTTGCAATTGACTGTTGGTCGAGTTGAGACCACTTGTCAATGAGGTCAGCGTTGATTAGCCTGGCCAGAGCCGCCTCCGTCAGTGTCACCAGCCCAGTCTCGGGGTCGGCGCTCCACTGGCCTGCCTGTAGACCCCCGCCACCGCCACCATCTCCCTCAGTCTTACCTCCGTCGCCAAGTCTCATCTCTTCCACCATCATCCTTGGACTTGAATCTCCTCTATTTGGAAGGTTCTCTGCTACCTTCTCAACCAGCTTGAAGGCTTGTACTCTTGTCGTAGCGAAAAAAATTGTGTCTTGTCCTTATATCTGCCGGAATCGTATTTATCCTTTCAGGTGAACCTCCTGTGTCTTGAAGGTTCTCTGAAACCTTCTCAACCAGCCTAAAGATGCTTCGTTGTAAAGAAATATACTAATGGAGTTTTAGTTACTTCTGCCGGAATGGTATCACACAATCGACCTAAGCACTGATGCCGTCCCTCATTATCACGGAGCTAACAGGATCATCGACACTCAGAAAATGTTAGGTAAATTTACTGTTCTATTCCAGAAAAAATACAGTGCTTGTAAACTATAAGGCTTTGAGGTGGGACTTCTGCAGGAGGGAAGGGGACTGGGTGAGACTTCTTCAGGGGGGTGAAGGAGGTTTTTGAGACTTCTGGAGGAGGAGTAGGCCACTGAATGAGACTTGTAGGTGCTCAAGGAAGCTTTTGAGACTTGCAGGAGGGGAAAAATACTGCTGTAGGTGCTCAAGGAGGCTTTTGAGACTTGTGAACGAGGGGAAGGAGGCTTCGAGGTGAGACTTCTGCAGGAGAGTAAGGAACCGAACCACTAACACAGCCGCGACACTCTGTCCCTGGAGGGAGTGACAGGGGCGTCCGTCCTCTCTTAGCTCACTCGCGGTCCACACTGACTCCATTCACCACTGCGCTCCCTCGGCCCTCTCTCTAGACTTGGAGAATTGACGGCTAGGATGCTGGGTCGACATACATTTATAATCATTCTTTTGCCTTATCAACGTTCTCTGTCTCAACCATAGTTTAGGACTGCTTACTTAACCCTTTGTCATCACTTACATTACTACCAAACGTTCCACAATAAGGCAAGTCAATATTAAAGTGAAAAAACATAAAAATAACACATAAAGGTGGGTTTAGCTGAGCATGGGAATAAATTGGTTTTTGGATAGTCCAGAGATAATTACACTGAGAAAGAGTGTCTGCGAAAGAGGTGGATCTGAATGGTATGGGATTAATGAGACAGCTTTTGGGGATAGTCCATGGATAATACAGGCAGAAGAGGAAGATAAATAATAAATGAGAGAATACATACGAACTTCGATTATATGGTAAATGGTGGGTCTGTTTTAGTGTGGAAATAAACAGACAGGTTTTTGGGGAGGTCAGTGCTCATTAAGCTGAGAAACAGAGGGCAGGACACGCCAAACAAAACGTTGCTAGTGTTATCACGGTGTTCATCTCTTCACTAAATAGCCTTAAACATGTCTGGACCCCTAGCCTTTGTGTGTGTGTGTGTGTGTGTGTGTGTGTGTGTGTGTGTGTGTGTAGGTAGGTATGTAGGAATGCTGGCAGGCAGGCACGCAGGCACACTGGCAGGCAGGTGGGTGGGTAGGTAGGTAGGCAGTAGACAGGCACGCAGGCAGGCAGGTTAGTCTATCCTAAAGCTAAACTGAATAACCTAAATGTAATCTCATCGAAAGAGCTAGGAATTATAACCAAGGCGCCTGATACACTGTTGGTAACGAGTACTGTGCCATCTCAAGTCAGTCACGAGGCTATAAAAATATCACCCAATTCTCCTCTCAGCAACATACAGGGGAAGAGGCTTAATAACTGGGCACTGGTCGAGGGAGCTAGTGATTTGAGGTGCCAGTCATCGGTGTTGGTTAGTGATGTTACGGGAGCTAGTTTGGTGATGAAGCAGAACTGTCTCAAGAACACGAACACGATAACGAACACACACACACACACACACACACACACACACACACACACACACACACACACACAGTATAACCTCAGATGTGTCCTTTCCATATGCCTACAGACTTATGCCTCACCCTTTATAATGAGAAGGACCATAAGTCGAAGAGGCTGTGTATTTCAAGTGTACAATTTTCCTGCTTGGAATGATTATAACCACTGATGCTACCGGCTCTAAGTACAGGCTTGCGAGGATCCTAAGTGATTTACCTGATAAGGGAAATTACAATGAGGAAAAGAATTAATGAAGGTAGGAGTGTGGAGGATATAAATGGGGGAAAGAATAAATGAATGTAGGGAAAAGGGAAATATAAAAATAAAAATATAAACTGAGATGACATGAGAGAAAAGTGATACCATGCCTTTTGCTGATAGGAAATTCCAGCACCTTATTACATGGACTGAGGTAGCGAAAGGGAACTGGTCAAAGTTTTCCATTTTCTGCTTACAAAATGCTCCGGTAAAGGACGCACGCACGCACACACTCACTCACCCACTCTCTCTCAAAAGAAAAAAAAAAAAAGATGCACAATTAACTTATATGTCATGCCAGAACACAAAATGTATTGTATCACCGAAAACTCAAGAACGGTAGATTTTGCAGCCAATAAACTGGAAGGGAAGTCTCAAAGAAATCGTTTTATTGCCCAGACGAAACACCTACAGCTTTTGATTGTGCCTTGAGGACCCGAGACCAATAGAAGAGACCGAGGTGGACCAGAATACTAAGAAAGTGTATCGCCTTTAATATGAGAGACTTTGGAGACGAGAGACGTAGGAGAGGGCTTGAGATGAGAGGATTACTATTTCAATACGAGAGGCCTTTGGATAGGAGTGAAGCAAGACAAGGAAACTTCAGGTCAGAAAATTATCTATTTCAATACGAGAAACTGTGGAGGGGAGTGAAGTTAGAGAGGAAGGGTTGAGGTGAAAAAAGGGGGCGTGAGTTGCAGAGAAGGTCGCCATATGGAGGAGGAAAGGGTGACATGGAGGTGATTCATTTGTGGTCACCCCTGACGGGATTAAGGCATCTGGCGGTAGACAGGTAGACAGTTAGACTGATTGACTGACTGACTGATTGATTGATAAGTGAAGTTTGTATGGAAGACGTAAATTTGGACCAGCTTAAAGTGAGTGTACAGTAGAAATGGATGGTCGAAGTAGGTATACAGGACAAAAATCTACCAAGTGAAGGTGAAGGTAATACAGAAATGGGTGGCAGATGTATGTATGAAGGACGAGAAAATGAACCAGGAGATATATGTATGAAGGAGGAAAATAATGGGCCAAGTTATTGTGAAAGACCTATAATTATCACAGTATAAAAAACAAGGAATCAATAAGCTTCAAGTACTGAGATACAAGTCCTTCAAGTCTAGAGAGAAGCCATAAACCACACACAGAGGCCAATTAAGGAAACTCGCCAATGAACGAGCAAGATGATGACCATAACCATTTTCGTAATAACTTTCCTTGTATATCTTGCACGTAGGTAGGTTTGTACAACTTTAAGATGTGGAAACTGATTAGCTTGCGTGTAGATGTGTGTAGGGGGGTGCGTTGTTGTTGTTGAGATTCGTCCATTTTATTATGAAAATGGACCCGGGCTCAGGGTGGAGAGCCCGCCAGAGTTATCAGAGATGTCAGTGGAGCAGCCTCTACGAGGAACTGCTGGGGCTGGTTAGTTTGGAAAATAAGGATACGTCTGTCTGTTTTAGACGGCCTAGGAGAATGTCGGGATTAAAGGCCGACTTTACGATGTAGGAAATTTCTGCCTTGCTGAGGGTGTCGTTATAGCTGAGGTCAGGTTCAGAAGCGTGTGGAGTAGTGCCTTCAGGATCTATCTCGGCAGGTGGCGGTGGTTTAGGCTGTTTCTTCCTCTACCTCTTCTTGTTCGATGTCGGTGGTGGGGAGGGAGAGGTACATGCCTCCTCGGTGGCCTGGAGGTTCACGACAGCATCAGGTGGTAAGGGGGAGGTGTGGTCGCTTTCTTCCTGTAGGATGGAAAGGACAGGAGAGGCGACCCTTCCCTCAGCTGCTGACGGCGGGCGGTGATCGTCGGCGGTGTCGATGTCCATGGGCGGGGCAGAGGTAGAGCAGGAGGCGGCAGTTGCCCTGTTTAGGGGAGCGTCGAGCTGCAGCCTTTTCCGAGGTGTTGTGCGGGGTCTAGGAGGCTGCAGCGTTGTGGTGTGACGCTCCTGACGCGGGAATGGCCGTGCATCACAAGCGAAGCTCTGAGGGATGACAAGGCGTGGCAGCCCGTTCTTCTCAAAGATTTGAGGGAGTAGAACGAGCATAGCTGCCTTGTCATCGCCACAGAAAGCCTTCGCCGTCGCGATGCACATGGCGACAATGGTGTCCACATCCCCAGGTCATCGGGGATCCCCAGGCCGCCGCTTCTGGGCCGTGGGGCGCCGCTGTGCATAGGCAGAGCCTTGCACAGCTGCACCCCCCGGTCCAGTGACGTCTATAGCCTCGGGACACTTCGGTGTCTGGAGAATGTGGAACTCCACTGTCTCGCCCTGGCGTAACAAGGGCGAGTGGCGCCGAGAAGAGGTAGCAGCGATCCCAGAGCGATGTACAAACACATCGGCGCCAGAATCCTGGCGCCGGATGAATTCGTACTTCGCCCTGATGCTGTACCACTTCACGGTACCAGTGATGGTGGTGGTCTGCTCTTCTCCCTCAGGCTCAGCTGCCAGGTCAGCCCCCCTCAACGGGTCGCGAGCTGTGGCACAAGTAGAGGCCATGCTGGAGAGAGGAGGAGATGTTGCTGCTACCGCTGCTGGACCGCGAATGAATAAGGCAGAGATCTATCTATCTATATACCTAGGCTGCTTCCCCCAAGGAAAGGGAGGTAGCCGAGACAGGACGACACACTCCCCATTTACTCATCCATTCAAATACATTCATTCGCATCTTAGCCCCAAGGCAGAGATACAAAGGTTAATACATGATACAGTAGTTCCTGTTACTTTTCAGCAATATAAAAACAATAAGTACAAAGACGACGAGATTAATACAAAATAAATGAAGAATAAAGAACAATTATTAACACTACACCGACGCTTCCATCTCGTAAGCAGTGGTGCCCTACCCCCTCCCACCTCAATGCCCTCCCCTCTAGCTCACACCCCAACTGTGTATTTCTCCTAAAACTTTCTGTCACATCCATATCCACACCACAACGCTCTTTCACTTCCTCATTTGTCAGTCTGTTTTTCCTTTTAACTCCACATGCTCCTTTCAGTAATCCTTCCTCCATCCCCCTCACTTGCCATGACGCGAGACTGGTGTGCATTGGTACGCAGTGGATAACCAGACAGAGAGGCACCGCGGAGCTGGGCGGCACACGTCAACACTACCACCTAACATTGGGGTAACTAAGGCGGTAACCGTTGGTATGGCGGCGATATGTGAATGTAGAGGTAGACGGCCTGGCGCCATGACCTAAGCGAAGCAGATGTACACCCCACCACACCAAGAGCGACACTGAGGGTCGCTGACTGGGCATAGGGGTTTTAAATGGGTAGAGGCAGACAGGTAGACGCCGCATTGGGGGCGGGGCTTGCAATAAAGAAAATTCCCACATAATGTAGGGGACCCTTATGTAACTTTGACGAATCTTTATACCGTCCATTGTCGTTTCGTTTTTATTTTCTCTCTCTCTCTCTCTTGTTCTTACGTTGCCTCATGTTCAAAGGTACTTTTATTTCTTAATGGCGGTGGTCTAATATAAATTTCCATGTGGCTCTATATGTGGACACTCAGTGGATTGTGTTTTCCATTCTTTCCAGCTAATCTACAGTTTATCACATCTTTCCTGGCTTATTTCCCAGCGATATCTATACTGCATTCGGATTCTACACTAAGTTATTGGCTACTTAATCAGTTGCTTTGTACTGTGATCGTATCGTATCTTTTATAAAAGCTCCAATAAGCTTGCATGCGTCGGCCTTAGTCACATGATGGCTCTCCACGCTGCTTGATCTCTGGCAGCCTCCCTATTCAGTCCCTTATCCCTGAGGTCACACTCTATGACCTCGTCTCAGGTCTTTTTCGGTCTGCCTCTCGCAACCCTACCCCTGACATTCACACTTCTTACTGTAGATCCATAATATCTGAATGTTTCTTGTCTGCTTCTTACCATTTGTAGAGGTTCCCTGGACTGTGTGTGTGTGTGTGTGTGTGTGTGTGTGTGTGTGTGTGGGTGTGTGTGTGTTCTTACCTAATTGTATCTTTACAGGAATGAGTCGTACTGTCCCGTGTCTTAAACCATTTTTATCGTACATATCCTTAAATTTATGAATTGTTTTGGCACACACTTTCATCCGGTAGTGCATTCCACTGACCAATTGCCCTATTTGGGAAACTAAATTTCCTTACGTCTTTACTGTCTCTCTTTTTATGCAGTTTTTTGCAGTGTCCTCTTGCTGATGCATCCCCATAGGTTATATACTTATTTATGTCTATTTTCTCCTTCCCTGATATGCATTTATATAGTATACTGTATATAATATATAGTATAATCATGTCTCCTCTTTTCCTTCTTTTATATGGTGTTTGCAACACCTTAAATCTTCTTTAGTTATACTTTTCAAGTAGTGCCCAATTCTCTTGCTGTATGGGGCTACTCTTGGATCAGCATTATTAAATTCTTTAGGCAACTTACCTCACTCCAGTTACCTCCATATTCATTTACCTCAGGCCTTTGCCGGTTCCACCTTTATATTTTGTAGTTTTCCAACCTCCCGTCACCCATTAAAGAAATACCAGTACTATATTACAATAGACCAGCTGGCCCACGCTAGTCAGCTCCTACACAAGTGTGACTAAATAAAAGAAAGTCATAATCCCACTGGCTGGGGAAACACCCAGGCACCTTTCTTACCAGTTTATTTCTGTATTGTGGTAGGTGGTGGCGACTATCATCCACTCACTTGATGTATTGCTGCCTACTTCCTCCATAGCCTTTATCACTCTTTTCTGTGCCTGTCCTCCTCTCTTCCTATTTCTCCCATCTTTCCTGTCACTTCTTATTGCTTTTCTTTCCTTTACAGCTGGCTTTACATTTGTCGGGCTTGCAACCATCATGTACTTGCCGCCCACCCAGATACCGCTGTTCCTGACGTCATCTCCACCTCTTACTCACACGGCCCCTTCAGACCGAGGCCTGGGTCAAGTGGGAGTAGAGGGGGAGAGGAGGAAGGCGGAGAAAGGAGGAGTAGGGAAGAAGACGGATGTGGGGCAGACGAATATGGAGCGAGGGACGATAGGAGAATGGGTCGCGAACGCCAGAAGTACCAGAAAGCAGCATATAGAACGCTATGACGTAAGCATGGTGCTGCGGTTTTGGCACGTGCCCAGCAGGAGTGGAAAAGAGCACAGGGAGCTGGGGGACAGCGAGGGCTGGAGAGAATTGCGGAGGAAGGGGAAGATGAAATACAAGAATAAACGAAGTGAATAAAGGAGTGATGAGAAAAGGAGGGTGACTACGTAAGGAGGGGGGCTAGGTGGGAAAAAACACCCAAGATGCACATTAATCATAGCTCTCGAGGATCCAGGGGTCAGAGGCTAATGTACCGGTACTCGAGGTACCCTGGGGGGTCCCGGGGATTGGTAGTCATCTGCGAATCCTCACTCATAATGGTGTGCCAGTGCGTAAGAACAAGGGTGTATGCTGGCTGTATACGGGGATGGAGTATGGTGTATTAGTGACTCAGTGTGTATGAGAGGTGTTTATAAGCACGCTCATGAGAGAGATGGGGCTAGAGAAGGTTTGACAGTCAGACAGGATTGTCTTGTGTTCAGCTGGGACAGACGGCCCAGAACAGCCACGACCATGGGCTTCGCGGTACTGGTGAGTAGAAGTAGTGAAGAATAGTCTTGCGGGAAAGTAACGCAAGGTATAAGTGCCATTGGAGTAGAGTAAAGTACCGGCAGTCCCTACTCGGAAAAACCAGCGATATTATTTGACGCGTATGCTCCAGGTCGTGGCGAATATTAATTAAGTAGTAGAGTTAACTTAGAGTAAAGACTATAACGTTTAAGTGAACCTCTGTCACTCATGGATGGTTGTCTAGTCTTTAATAAGTAGACTGAAGCCTTATATGGCTATCAAGTCAAGTACTTACTTGCTGTCAAGTCGTAAATAAGTGATTGAAATTTCCCTTGTGTCGAGATGAAACTCGGGATAGTAAGTTAATGTTATAACTGTGTAATTTGTTCTGAAGTAGTGTAAATACTTTGTAGCAGATTGTTAAAAAATTAAAGTAAAAATTGTTTCTGTGTTTTGTAACCGTAGTGTGGAACTGTTAATTTTTGGGAAGTCAAGGAGGGAGTCTGGGGCAGAAAGGGGTATTTAATATCTTGTTGCCCTAACCTACGAGGTTACAGGTCCCTTCTGGGCTTGTCTCCACACTCTCTGCTGCTACTGTCACACGCTACCAATACTTATTAGCAGCAGCCATTCACCGTACTTGGCGAGACTGAGTACGAAACATACCTCGGGTAAGTAGAGAGTGGAGGGCACGACACTGGCATTGTTAATGAATTACGATGTGATAGGGTTGAATGAAGTGAAAACTAGTGATCGTATCTCTCTACCTGGCTATGTTTGTTATAGAGACACTGTGAGGTCAGACGGACATAGAGGGGGCACAGTGGTACTGGTAAAGCGTTGTTTACAGTCATCTGTGATGGGTGTAGACTGTAAAATGAAAGACCAAGTTTGGCTCAGATTGTCCCTATTGAGCACTGTGCTCTTGGGGTTTGTGTATATACCCCTACAGATTCGCAGTACTTTAATCCTAACAGTTTCAGTTATATACAAGAGAAAATCATATGTGGAAAAGAGGACAATTGTAATGTTCTACGAATGGGAGACCTGAACACACGTTTTGGTACTGGTGTTCAAAGTATTTTAGTGAATTTACTTGTTCCTGGATCTGATTATTTCACTTACCCTGAGATTCCTGAGCAAATTAATTTGCCTAATGAGAATACAAATACTATGACTACTGTATGTGTAGAACAAAATTTAGTGGTGGTAAATAACTTGAAATATGGTGAAAAACATTATAAGAGCAATCTGACGTATAGGAAACATAATGAATGGATTTCTGAAGTGTGTATTGCTTCTACCAATATTTTAAATTTAAAGTTTCACTGTGAATAATGGTCTTGATATTCCAACGGATCACGCCCCCATAGCGGTTGCTCTGTCCCCCCCTGTGGTGGATAGGGTGTGCCTTGGTGTGCGGGCGGGTTCGCTTGGTGATCATGCAGTTTTGTATTGAAGTTGTAAGAAGAAGAAATCTCGGTTAAAACGTCCTATAAAGTTTTGTGATGTTCACATCGAAAACTTTATTGGGGACCTTTCTCGATTCGATATTCCCCAGTTTGATCCTGACATTGATACTAATGTGAGCTAAATGGCCGATATTTTGTACATTTGTGCTAGTGCCAGTCGGTGTGCTCAGGTGACTGTGCCAGAGGATGTCACAGTGAGCAGGTGGGAGAGACTCTTAAATGATATGGAGGTGTTGTATGCTGATGATTTGGTGTTGATTGCAGAGAATGAAAGGGAGGCGGAGGAAAGGTTTAGGAAGTGGAGAGATGGTATGGGGCACAAGGGTTTAAGGGTAAATGCAGATAAAACAAAAGTGATGATATCTAGGGTTGGTGGCGGTACTGTCAAAGACGAGGGAGAGTGGCCATGTGCAGTTTGCCACAAGGGCGTGGGAAGTAATTCCATCTTGTGCGGTGTGTGTGATAAATGGGTGCATAAGAGATGTAGTGGTATCAGAGGTAGACTGCGAGATAATGCTGATTTTATGTGTATGGCGTGCAGAGGTGAGCAGGTGGAGATTGTCAGACGTGAAAGGATTGAACTTGCTGGTGAATCTCTTGAGTGTGTGGAAGAATTTTGTTATTTGGGAGACATGTTGTGTGCTGGAGGTGAGGCTGGAGCTAGCTCTGTGGCTAAGGTGAGAAGTGGTTGGAAGACGTTCCCTACGTGCTAAGAGGTCTTTGTATGCAGCATGTGTTAGGACTGTAATGCTGTATGGCAGTGAGACCTGGGCAGTGAAGGAGGAAGATATTCACCGACTCAGACGTACAGAAATGACAATGATTAGGTGGATGTGCAGTGCGTCCCTGCATCCAAGGCCTGGTGGGGCTGGGTTTACGATGGAAGAGTTGAGAGGTAGGATGGGACGGGAGTGTATTGGTGTTGAGATGAGGAGAGGTAGATTGAGGTGGTTTGGACATGTGGAGAGGATGGGGGATGATAATTGGGTGGGGAGGGTGAGGAGTGTTAATATTGGGGGTGGGGTTATGAGGGGTAGACCGAGAAAAACATGGGACGAGGTCATTAAGTGTGACCTTAGGGTTAAGGGACTGAACAGGGAGGCTGCAATAGATCGTGCAGCGTGGAGAGCCGCCATTAGGTGACCAAGGCCGACACATGCAAGCATGTTGGAGCCTTTAAAAACGAAAACGAAAAGGAATATGTAAGTCTTTGTCTGACCTTTCACCATATATGTCTGCCTGATTCGCCACGGCTACAATATATCATCTTGCCTGGTCATTACTTACAGCCTCGTATCTGCATAATATACCATGAAATATTGTAGCTGGCGGACCGTGGCAGGAAAACGAGAGAAAAAGAGGAGGGATAAGAAAAAGAGCAGAGAGTAAAAGCAAAGAGAACAGAGAATATGAAGAGGGCTGAGAATAAAAGGAAAAAAGCAGAAAGGCTGAATGAGCCCAGAAAAAGTGAGAAAAACGAAGAACGACAAGAAGAGCACAGGGCAAGAGAACAGTAAGGCTTGGATAGGTGGTTCGGAGGCTGATGAGGACTGTGAGGAGTGCTAAAGTAAACGCAGACTTGACTACGTGGTTCAGAGGCTGAAGAGGGTAATGAGAAGACCATGAATGATTTGAGAGAGTTGTCATTGTATAATCAGACAGGACGTGTACAACTCCCAATATGGTGTGTGTAATAAGCAGTAAAAAGCCTTGCACGAGGGAGGTCGGGAAATATAAACGTGCTATTGACACATCACCATTAGGAGGAGTGTAATAGATAATAAACACCTTGCACGAGAGGGAGGTAGGAGGCTTTAAAAACATACCATTGACAGATTACCAATACGACTAGTATAATAGACTCCGATGTAAAACACACGAGTAAACACCCATCCCTGAGAGGTGGGGAGCTGTAAACAAATACCAGTGATGTTACCAATTGGACGAGTATAATGGACAGTACACATCCTTACTTGAGAGGAGGTGGAAAGCTTCAGAAACATTCCATTGACATATTAACCTTCATATTAAGCAAAGCACTGAGATATCTATTAACGCTTGCCGTAAAAGACTGTACTTGAGTCTGTTATCTCGCAGCCACATACGAAAAGACATAAAACAAGGCATATCCA
>NW_027643197.1:57500-70000 GCF_032717465.1 Coenobita brevimanus | reverse complement strand
AGAGTACGGGGTCGGAGAGAAAAGTGGGGGGTTTTGGTGGGAGTGTGGGACTATGAGGAAGGGAGGGGGAGGGGATAGTTCTCCATCGAGCAGTGTTACAAACACCTCAGTCCACGGAAAAGGAAACGAACTTATTCCGACGTCTGTACAAGATATAACTTTACTTCCTGGAGTCAAATCATTGGTGACGATGCTCAGTTTCCTATTGAGGAGATAGTGTATAAGGTCCTTTCCTGTTTTGGCTAGTGTGTACTATAATGTTTACCATAACCTATGTTATTTAAAGTGTATTTAATTCATTTTGTATGCTCTTATTCTAACCATGATAAATCACTGGGAAATTTTTTTCGTAAAAAACGTGATTGGTGAAATTGTAGTTACATTTCTAATCAGAAGTGTAATGATTTCCATCTTTCATTAAGGCTATATAGATGCACTGATCAACCCTTTAATACTTCGCTTGTTTTGTGGACCATAATTGTTTGCTAATATCTGATGTGCTGTTTATCATGTTAAGGTTTATTGTTGCTTGAAATGTTGTATGTGTAACTGGATATTGTGGTCAATAAATACTTACTTACTTACTGTGTGTGTGTGTGTGTGTGTGTGTGTGTGTGTGTGTGTGTGTGTGTGTATGTGTGTGTGTGTACAAAACGATATTAACCAGCCTTATGCAAAAATATACCGTTAAGAAAATCTTTGACTAGTGGGAGGTGCCTGAGTGTTACCATGCCAACCTCTCACACCACCAAAGTTACGTACACACATTACCCCATTAGCAAGTTCCACTAGAGAGCATTGTGTGTGTGTGTGTGTGTGTGTGTGTGTGTGCGTGTAGGTGAATGTATTGTGAGTGGAGGGGGGGTGGGGGTTGTATAGTTTGATGTTTTTGCAGTGTGTGTGTGTGTGTGCGTGTGTGTGTGTGTGTGTGTGTGTGTGTGTAAGCTCACTACTCGTCAAAGGACCTTGGTAATACATAAGAAGACATGCTATTAAAGTTGCGGCACAAATATATTTTAATGTGCTATGATGTCAACTTCACTCAAAACAACGCCACGCTTCTTCTCCCCTTTCCTGTCTCCTTGCCATGCGTCTGTCTGTCTTCTGTCTGTGTGTCTTTCTTTCTTCCTGTCTCGCTATTGCAAACCACAAACAACTCTCAACTGTCGACAACTTCCTAGAATATCATAGTATCCTGCATTATGCTACTTTTTTTCAGGGTAACTTGACCCAGATTTTCGTCTTTTTGCCGCTTACTTCACATGGGCCATTGACAGAAAAGGGCAGCGCTACGGCTCCTCTTCAATGGCACTTTTTTGTGACTTACATATTCTAGTATTAATCTATTGCTACAACTCAGTATTCAAGTAGGAGAGATGAAAATTTTAGGCCAAGTTTGAGTAAAATGGGTACAGAATTAATAAAGTCAAACAGCATACCTTTGGTGGGTGCAGTGGGAACAAGGCGACAGATCTCAGGCAGGAGGACAATGGCGGGAAAATCCAGCAAAATCTAACCACCAGCTTATGAAGTGACGCCAACAACACTCGCGCCACACAATCGGTTGAAACACCCGTCCACTTTATCACTAAACACCTGTGGTTCTGAAGTATGATGTACTGATGCACTCTCTCCACGGAGTCTGCTTCTGACGTTCTGTTTATTGCTTGTTCATCACAATGCTTCGAAATTGATGAGCCTCTCACTCGGACATGACGACTGACTGAACCTTTATCCTTGTCTTGTACCCCTGACCTTTTACTGAATGCTATAAGAAAAACGAATTACTTCATCCTAACCTAACTCAAAGTCTAATGACAGAGATGATCTGCTCGCTTGACTTCCCCGCGCACCTTTTGTGACACCACTGATTAAGTCGGGGTGGGCTTGCTATTCAGAGAAAGCAGTAAAATGGATGGGTAACTGCGAAAAATTAGTCACTGTCCGCTGACTCTTCCTGCTTGGATTCCAGCGACAACGTTCCCGAGTTCGTAAGGGCTTGTATAGAATGTTAAATTCAAAATCTAAATAAAGAAATAAGATAATCTGCTGACTTTTCCTTATAATCTTGCTAACAGACAGGCAGGCAGACAAAGGCAGACAGGCAGGCAGTCAGGGAAGCAGAAAAGGCAGACAGGCAGGCGGTCAGGCAGGCAGACAGACTGATAGACAGATATATAAACCTGGCCAAACACATAGCTTCATCGGGCTTTCTCGGTTGACTGTAATAACACCTCCTAGTAGCAGAAGCAACGATTTTTTTTTTTCTGGCCGCTATTCTGATTACATATTTTGTTTTCAGCCATACTCGTACAGTCATGGACAGGGAAACCTGGACAGATGAGGCGAGGCAAATGTCAAATTTTCTCATTTCCCCCAGCCTGTCCTTCAGTCGCTCTCGTGAGGCCAGTCAGCTCAGACGTGCTAGAGACCTGTGGTAGTGTTGTGCTAGTGTGCTTTAGTGATCTGTGATAGTGGTTGTGTTAGTGTGTTGTAGTGATCAGCGATAGTGCTGTGCTAGTGATCCGTGAGTGTGTGTGTTGTGGTGACCCGTAGTGACCCGTGATAGTGTGTGCTACCTTGTGTGAACTAGTGCGTAATGGCTTCCTCGGCAGAGAGCTGTGTCCCCACTGCAGGTACTGAAAAGGACTACCTTGAATTAAAGGAGGAACTTCTCGAACTGAAGCGGGAGGTACAAATTCTCAGGCAGGAGAAGGCACAAATGAGGGAATTGTTGGAGGAGATGTTGGAGGAGAAAGAGAAAAAGGCTGAAGGTTGGACACTTGTTAACAAGGGTGCAACGAAGTTCACTCTTAAAAAGCAAACGGAAATTAAGACAACTAATACATTCGACACACTACGGGACGAATGTGAAGGGAAGGCAGAGAGGGAAGTAGAGGAGAAGGACGGTGAGAGAACTTCCAGTACAGGTAAGTATAAACAGAACAAGAAAGGTAAGAAAAATGTTGTTGTTGTTGGAGACTCCCAGGTGAGATATCTGAACAGGGCCATGTATACTCCACTCGCTAAACATGTGTGTCTTCCAGGGGCCAGGGTGGCTAATGTGGTAGATAAAATTTCAAATATCGTAAAGGAAAGTGGTGACAAACCCACTGTGTGCCTCAGTGTAGGAGGCAATATTAGTAGCCGTAAGAGTGAGGTACTGTGGAAAAGGTACAAGTTGATGTTAGAAAAGGTTAGGGAGAGGGGAGGAACCCCTGTAGTGCTTGGTGTTTTACCAAGGTGGCGGGTTGGAAGGGAATGGTTGAGCAGGGCAATAGGGTTTAATTGCCGCCTTGAAAGGTATTGCAAAGAAAATGCAATACCTTTCATAGACAGCTGGGACCGGTTTTATGGACGAAGTACCTTGTATAGTTGGGATGGGACTCATCTTAGCAGGCAAGGAGTTACTGTTTTAGCTGGAATGATAGATAGGGAGTTGGAGGGATTTTTTCGAGATTGAGAAGTAGGTGTACAGGAAGATGCAGCAACTACAGTCAGAAATCATTATTACCATGTTTGGATAGATGCATCGATACTTGCAAAATTAAGAACAAAAGTTCAACCAATAGTGTAGATACATCCACTCAGGCACCTCAAATTGAGCAGGCGATGATAGATGATAGAACAAGCGATGATAGAAGGGCGATAAGCGATAGTACAAAAAATTGTTATATTAGTAAAGTAAAGAGTTTCCCAGTTAGTAATAAAATAAATAACAGTAAATGCCAAGGTAAAGGCATAACTACTCGTAATAATCTGAAAGTGTACTACACAAACAGCCGGAGTTTACGTAATAAAATGGATGAACTGAGGGCTTTAATTTGTACAGAGAAAATAGACATTGCCGTTATTAGTGAAACCTGGATGAATACAGACACTCGAGAATTTTTAGCAGAATATCAGATAAAAGGCTATAATATTTTTGTGTCAAACCGTCAGGGAAGAAAGGGGGGAGGGGTAGCTATTTATGTAAAGGATTCATTAAACTGTTACAATAAAGCAGACATTAAAGTAAATAGGGACACAGAAAGTGTCTGGGTTGAAATTAGTAACAATAGGGAGAAATTAGTCTTAGGAGCAATTTACAGATCTCCAAAATTAAGTAGAGCTGATAGTAAATACCTCTGGGAGGAAATTAGGAAAGCATCACAGTCCAGCTTAGTAATAATTGTTGGGGACCTTAATCTGCCAAGGATAGATTGGAGAAATCAGACAGGAGATGCAGAGTCAGAGGAATTTCTAGAGGTAGTACAGGATAATTTCCTTTATCAGTATATCAGGGAGCCCACCAGAGGTAATAATATACTAGATTTGGTTTTAGCTAATAAAGAAAATATCATTAGCGATATAGAGGTTGGTGGACGACTTGGTAATAGCGATCATGAAGAAATTAAGTTCAAATTTATTTGGGATGTCTGTTCCACTGAAAATACCTCCACCGTTCCTAATTTTCGTCTATAGTGTTCCTCCTCGTAACATAGGGTTTGGGTGGAGTCACCCCCTCCCTACACTATTGCCATGTTTCCTAACCCTACGATGTATAACGCCTGTGGTTTGTGTAGTAGGAATGATACATAAACATAACTCATACTAATATAACTGTAATGAAAGTGCTGACATGTATCAAGGAAGAATAAAACTATTCTGCATACTATATTATACGATAATAGAGAAACGTGGCATAAAAATTTGGCAGTGTTGCTCTAAAAATATTCTAATTATTATTTACTTCCCCAACACTTCTAACATTGCTAATTAATTTAGCAAGTATAATTGCAAGAAAATTTGAAGGGATAAAAGTGGGAAGAGGCGATCCTTTCATAATTAAAATAAATATATCAAACAGCTCTGGGGTGGCAGCACTCACGCGACACGTGTTTGTGTGTACGCTGTGGGAGGTCACCAACCCCCTACAGGATTTAGGCCTATTGGGGAAACCTCTATAAAAAACGCGCCGTGACTTTTACCTCAAGGGTGGTGCGGAAATAAAGTCAAAATTATAATCCATACATAAAAATGGAAGTAAAAAACCATGGATGACACATAACAAAATCTAGCGAGAGAGAGAGAGAGAGAGAGAGAGAGAGAGAGAGAGAGAGAGAGAGAGAGAGAGAGAGAGAAATAATAATAATAATAATAAAACTTTATTTCCACTAAACAGTGGGTATTCTTATACATTATACAGTAGTACAGCATACAGTATGAAAGTTCTATACACAATATAATACAAGTTGATACATATGGTGGAGAATAGTGACAGAGAGGTAAATGGTTTAAAAGGTGTGGGGACACTTAGGTTAAAAATAGATCAATTAAGGGATTTAGGAACGAAGGCAGTGGGAAGGATTAAGACAGATGGGATTGTAAGATTAGGGAGTTTGAGCAATAGGGTAGAATGTATGCTCTCAATAAAAGTATAGCAATTATCAACGGCTAATTATTATACAGGTGTTGATGGTGGGGGTCTATATTTATAGGAGGTGTTGGTGGTGGAGGTATAGCGGGTGTTGTTGATGGGGGTGTTGTTGGGGGTAGGGGTATAGGGGGTGTTGGTGGCAGGGGTATAGGGGGTATTAGAAAAACGGAGATCACAAGAGGGAAACAGTGTCAAGGTCATCGCTGATGGAGAGGTCAGCTCGGAAACGTGGCAACAGTGCAGGGAGGGGGTGACTCCACCAAAACCCTACGTTTCGATCTGTCAGACTATAGGAGATTTCGATGGCTTAAGAGCTTATTTTCGAACGGTATTCCACAGGGAGATTAGCTATTTGAGGGAATGTCAGGTTAGTGGGGATCCCCAGGTCATAGGTCAGGCGCAGGAAGCACGTGGGGACGTCCGTCAGGTGTCTGTGAGGGGGGAGGTGGTAGATAGGAATGTAGTCCAGGTGACGGAAATTAACTCAGCTCCAGTACCAAACAGACGTTCGACCAGTGAGAAGTATAACGAGTTAATAAATATAATATACGGAGGCCAAGATAGATATATTCCTTCAAAACCGTTTAGAACTAACAATTCAGAACCAAGATGGTTAAACAACAGATTAAAATCTCTCATAGGCCAAAGGAAAGGAATATATAGAAAAATAAAACGTGGAGAGGAACACTTACGTAACCGGTACACAATTTTAAATAAAGAAGTAAAGAGGGAGATAAGAAAAGCAAAGAGAAGTTATGAAATTAAGGTTGCAAGTGAATCAAAAGTAAACCCCAAGGGTTTTTATCAAATGTACCGAACGAAAAATAAAGATAGGATAGGACCACTCAGAACAGAATCAGGTGACATTACCAGTGAAGATAAAGAAATGTGCTCCATCCTAAATAATTATTTCATATCAGTATTCACCAAGGAAAATCTAAGCCTGGTCCTCAAGCAGCAAATATTTACCATGAGAATACGGAAAATATTCTTAGTAAAATAACCATTAGTAAGGAGGACGTATTGAAAGAAATTAACAAGTTAAAACCTCAAAAATCGCCAGGTCCGGACGATATATATGCAAAAATTATAAAAGAAACCAAAGAAGAATTATGTCAGCCACTTTTAACGTTATTTAATGACTCTTTAAGTTCAGGAGAAGTTCCAGAGGCGTGGAAAACCGCAAACGTAGTGCCCATCTTTAAAAAGGGTGATAAATCAGCTGCGTCGAATTATCGTCCGATAAGTCTAACGTCAATAGTAGGAAAAATGTTAGAGTCAATTTTGGCAAATAAGATTAGAGAACACTTAGAAAGATTTAATCTTATAAACGAAAGTCAGCACGGATTCAGGCAAGGACGATCCTGCCTCACAAATTTGTTGTCATTCTACTCGGAGGTCTATGAGGCAGTAGATAGCGATAAAGCTTACGATGTTATTTATCTGGACTTTAGTAAAGCTTTTGATAGAGTCCCACACGAAAGGTTAGTTAGAAAGGTTCGAGCACACGGTATAGACGGCGATATCTTAAAATGGATAGAATCCTGGCTGAAAGGACGAAAGCAGAGAGTATTAATAAATGGAACTAAGTCGGACTGGGGATTAGTAACTAGCGGTGTACCACAGGGTTCAGTACTCGGTCCCTTATTATTTATCATATATATAAATGATCTAGACTTAGGAGTCAATAGCAGAATCAGCAAATTTGCCGACGATACAAAAATAGGGCGTATCATTAACTCGACTGACGATTGCCATTACTTACAAAAAGACCTCGATACATTGTCCAAATGGTCTAAAACTTGGCAAATGGAATTTAACGTTGAAAAATGTAAAGTACTTAACGTAGGCAAGACCATTGGAGATACTAAATACAGCTTAGATAACAAAGAAATTAGCAAATCGGAATGCGAGAGAGATCTAGGAGTTATGATTAGTAACGACCTTAAACCTAGGCAACAGTGCATTAATGCGAGAAATAAAGCAAATAGGGTCCTAGGATTTATTTCGAGAAGCGTGAGCAATAGATCATCTAAAGTAATACTGAAACTTTATCTAGCATTAGTAAGGCCACATTTAGACTACGCAGTACAATTTTGGTGTCCTTACTATAGAATGGATATTAATTCGTTAGAAAATGTACAGAGAAGAATGACTAAAATGATACATGACGTCCGGAACCTGTCATATGAAGACAGACTGAAAAGACTAAATCTGCATTCGCTAGAGAGGCGTAGAGTAAGGGGAGACTTAATTGAGGTTTTTAAGTGGATGAATGGTATAAATAAGGGAGATATTAGCAAGGTACTTAAAGTGAGCATACAGGATAGAACTAGAAATAATGGTTTCAAACTAGAAAAATTCCGTTTCAGAAAGGAAATCGGTAGAAATTGGTTTGGTAATAGAGTAGTAGACGAATGGAATAAGCTACCTAGTAAAGTAGTTGCTGCCTCTTCCATTGAGAGTTTCAAGCATAGGCTAGATAAGCATATGACAAATAAGGGGTGGATATAGAATAAAGAAAATATTATAACCAATACTAATTCAAAAATAAATTTTCTTTTCAGGTTACACTATGATAGTCTCTATTCTCCTTTCACACTTTCCTGTAAAATGTCCACGCCAGTTTTTCTATACGGCGTGGTGTTCTTTCTGACTTTTTCCTGCCGGCTTCGGCTGGAGGGTTTGGAGGGCGGGGGAGAGCCTTCTTCTTTGCTATCCTTATCTCATTCTAGTAGTTCAGTTACTCTTCTAGGAGCTGCCTAGCATGGGCCAACCGGCCTACTGCAGTTATCCTCTCTTCTTATGTTCTTATGTTTATGTTCAGTCTTCGTTCACGACTCCTTTCCCCCACCCTCCCACCTCCCATCCAGTTAATCCCATCCCTCCCTCATCCCTGAGTCATTCAGTACTCTCTCTCAAAGGTTCTGTAAGGTGAATAATAACGTCAATGCAAAGTATACGTTTACTGATATAATTATTATAAAATAAATAAAAGCATGTTAGTATAAAATAAATAAAGCATTTTAACACATTTAAAGATAACTGCAATTCGCGGGTAGACAAATGTAGCCAGCTTTTAAGCGGCGTCAGCATACACTCTGCCTCTCAACATTTGCTTTTCTCCTTTCTTCTCTCCCTTCCTCATCTACTCGGTCTGTCTGTCTATCTGTCTCAGTATCTGATTTCCTCCTTTCTTCTGTCCCTGTTACTTTCTCTTAACACCTTCCCTCATGTCTATATGCCTCTCTCTCTCTCTCTCTCTCTGAGGTTCTGTAGGGTGAATGATAATGTCAGTACAAAGTATGATTTTATTGATATAATTATTATAAAATAAATAAAACATGTTATTATAAAATAAACAAAGCATTTTAACACATTTAAAGATAACTACAGTTCGCGGTTAGACAAATGTAGCCAGCTTTTAAGCTCGCGTCTGCATACACTCTGCCTCTCAACATTTGCCTTCCTCTCTCTCTCTCTCTCTCTCTCGATCAGTATCGTGTCCAACCTCCATTATTTCTAATCACTTCTTGCAGGCGGTTTGGCATAGAGCTGACATGATTATAGATTATGTGCTGTTTCCTGCGCATGACTTCCCATTCCCGTTGAGTATGCTGGAACAGATTTGCTGGCGTTCTCTCCATTCCCTGTTCCTAGGAATTGACAGTGTTTCCCCACACATTTTCGATGGGATTTAAGTCACATGACTTACTGGGCCAGGGCAAGAGGTCCACATCATTTCGTTCATCGAACCACCTCCTCACTATTCTTGCCGTGTGAACACTACAATTGTCCTGCATGAAGAGGATCTTCTCTGGGTAAGGGAGAGCATAGGCCCGTACTGAAGGAAGCATCACCTCTTCTAAAATTTCAAAGTAAGTATCAGCGGTGAATCTTCCCTCAATCCGAGCCAACTCCCCAGCACCATATAGATGGATCCACCCCCACACATTGCAAGTGACGTGGCCGCTCCTTCCCTCGTAAAAGATATTCGCCTCGTTATATCTGTCGGAGGAAAACAATGATCAATGCGGATGATCAGGTGATTAAGGATTAAGGTATCGATTGGTCTCTGCTGGGCTGGATATGGATTATATCCCAAACCACTGAAAGCAGAATATATTTCGAGTTATTTCATAAACGTCCCGAATGTCTGAATGATAATAATAATGATGATGGTGATGATAATAATAATAATAATAATAATAATAATAATAATAATAATAACGATAATAATAATCATCATCATCCTCATCTAATCCTACCTTGCTCCATGAGGAGCGTAGGAGCCCGGGGCTAGGCATGTTGGTCCTGACATTTAAGATGAGAGTGACAAGCCTCACAACCCTCTAGAGACGTCACCTTGTGGAACTGTCATTTTCCCAGGGCCACACACACACACACACACACACACACACACACACACACACACACACACACACACACAACTATCTATCCGTCTACTTGTCTATTTCTACCTATATCTATCTGGCTGTTTTTCTGTAGATCGATTTATCTATCTATTTATATGTCTATCTATCTCTATTGGAGGAGAAAGAGAAAAAGGCTGAAGGTTGGACACTTGTTAACAAGGGTGCAACGAAGTTCACTCTTAAAAAGCAACCGGAAGTTAAGACAACTAATACATTCGACGCACTACGGGACGAATGTGAAGGGAAGGCAGAGAGGGAAGTAGAGGAGAAGGACGGTGAGAGAACTTCCAGTACAGGTAAGTATAAACAGAACAAGAAAGGTAAGAAAAATGTTGTTGTTGTTGGAGACTCCCAGGTGAGATATCTGAACAGGGCCATGTATACTCCACTCGCTAAACATGTGTGTCTTCCAGGGGCCAGGGTGGCTAATGTGGTAGATAAAATTTCAAATATCGTAAAGGAAAGTGGTGACAAACCCACTGTGTGCCTCAGTGTAGGAGGCAATGATATTAGTAGCCGTAAGAGTGAGGTACTGTGGAAAAGGTACAAGTTGATGTTAGAAAAGGTTAGGGAGAGGGGGGGAACCCCTGT
This sequence comes from Coenobita brevimanus, assembly GCF_032717465.1. Taxonomy (NCBI): domain Eukaryota; kingdom Metazoa; phylum Arthropoda; class Malacostraca; order Decapoda; family Coenobitidae; genus Coenobita; species Coenobita brevimanus. The sequence continues at coordinate 59,554 of NW_027643197.1, read as the reverse complement.
AGTGCTTGGTGTTTTACCAAGGTGGCGGGTTGGAAGGGAATGGTTGAGCAGGGCAATAGGGTTTAATTGCCGCCTTGAAAGGTATTGCAAAGATAATGCAATACCTTTCATAGACAGCTGGGACCGGTTTTATGGACGGAGTGCCTTGTATAGTTGGGATGGGACTCATCTTAGCAGGCAGGGAGTTACTGTTTTAGCTGGAATGATAGATAGGGAGTTGGAGGGATTTTTTCGAGATTGAGAAGTAGGTGTACAGGAAGATGCAGCAACTACAGTCAGAAATCATTATTACCATGTTTGGATAGATGCATCGATACTTGCAAAATTAAGAACAAAAGTTCAACCAATAGTGTACTGTAGATACATCCACTCAGGCACCTCAAATTGAGCAGGCGATGATAGATGATAGAACAAGCGATGATAGAAGGGCGATAAGCGATAGTACAAAAAATTGTTATATTAGTAAAGTAAAGAGTTTCCCAGTTAGTAATAAAATAAATAACAGCAAATGCCAAGGTAGAGGCATAACTACTAGTAATAATCTGAAAGTGTACTACACAAACAGCCGGAGTTTACGTAATAAAATTGATGAACTGAGGGCTTTAATTTGTACAGAGAAAATAGACATTGCCGTTATTAGTGAAACTTGGATGAATACAGACACTCGAGAATTTTTAGCAGAATATCAGATAAAAGGCTATAATATTTTTGTGTCAAACCGTCAGGGAAGAAAGGGGGGAGGGGTAGCTATTTATGTAAAGGATTCATTAATCTGTAATAATAAAGAAGACATTAAAGTAAATAGGGACACAGAAAGTGTCTGGGTTGAAATTAGTAACAATAGGGAGAAATTAGTCTTAGGAGCAATTTACAGATCTCCTAAATTAAGTAGAGCTGATAGTAAATACCTTTGGGAGGAAATGAGGAAAGCATCACAGTCCAGCTTAGTAATAATTGTAGGGGACCTTAATCTGCCAAGGATAGATTGGAGAAATCAGACAGGAGATGCAGAGTCAGAGGAATTTCTAGAGGTAGTACAGGATAATTTCCTTTATCAGTATATAAGGGAGCCCACCAGAGGTAATAATATACTAGATTTGGTTTTAGCTAATAAAGAAAATATCATTAGCGATATAGAGGTTGGTGGACGACTTGGTAATAGCGATCATGAAGAAATTAAGTTCAAATTTATTTGGGATGTCTGTTCCACTGAAAATACCTCCACCGTTCCTAATTTTCGTCTAGGAGATTTCGATGGCTTAAGAGCTTATTTTCGAACGGTATTCCACAGGGAGATTAGCTATTGGAGGGAATGCCAGGTCAGTGTGGAATCCCAGGTCATAGGTCAGGCGCAGGAAACACCTGGGGACGTCCGTCAGGTGTCTGCGAGGGAGGAGGTGGTAGATAGGAATGTAGTCCAGGTGACGGAAATTAACTCAGCTACAGTACCAAGCAGACGTTCGACCAGTGAGAAGTATAACGAGTTAATAAATATAATACACGGAGGCCAAGATAGATATATTCCTTCAAAGCCGTTTAGAACTAATAATTCGGAACCAAGATGGTTAAACAACAGATTAAAATCTCTCATAGGCCAAAGGAAAGGAATATATAGAAAAATAAAACGTGGAGAGGAACACTTACGTAACCGGTACACAATTTTAAATAGAGAAGTAAAGAGGGAGATAAGAAAAGCAAAGAGAAGTTATGAAATTAAGGTTGCCAGTGAATCAAAAGAAAACCCCAAGGGTTTTTATCAAATGTACCGAACGAAAAATAAAGACAGGATAGGACCACTCAGAACAGAATCAGGTGACATTACCAGTGAAGATAAAGAAATGTGCTCCATCCTAAATAATTATTTCATATCAGTATTCACCAAGGAAAATCTAAGCCTGGTCCCTCAAGCAGCAAATATTTACCATGAGAATACGGAAAATATTCTTAGTAAAATAACCATTAGTAAGGAGGACGTATTGAAAGAAATTAATAAGTTAAAACCTCAAAAATCGCCAGGTCCGGACGATATATATGCAAAAATTATAAAAGAAACC